>NC_060202.1:0-300000 GCF_020623625.1 Saccharomycodes ludwigii
CCACACCCCACACCACACCCACACCCACACTTACCCACCAATTCGACTCCCCACCTTCACACAAATATTATAACCCGAATACTTCATTATCCGACCAAAATATTTATCCGAATATTATAATCCGAATACTTCACAATCCGAGTCAAATATTTATCCGAATATTATAATCCGAGCACTTCACAATCCGACCAATTTATTTATCCGAATATTATAATCCGAATACTTCATAATCCGACCAATTTATTTATCCGAATATTATAATCCGAATACTTAATAATCCGAGTCAAATATTTATCCGAATATTATAACCCGAATACTTCATCATCCGACCAATTTATTTATCCGAATATTACAACCCGAACACTTCATAATCCGACCTATTTATTTACCCGAATATTATAACCCGAACACTTTGTAATCCGACCAAATTATTTATCCGAATATTATAATCCGAATACTTCACAATCCGACTAATTTATTTATCCGAATATTATAATCCGAATACTTCATAATCCGACCAATTTATTTATCCGAATATTATAACCCGAATACTTTGTAATCCGACCGAATTATTTATCCGAATATTATACTCCGAATACTTCACAATCCGACCAATTTATTTATCCGAATATTATAACCCGAATACTTCATCATCCGACCAATTTATTTATCCGAGTGTATATAACCCGACTATTGTGTAAGCCGACTCAATTATTTATCCGAATACATATAACCCGAGTAATGGCTAATCCGACTATATTTATATTCACCATATCGTAATTATCCCAATATATTTCTACCACAAATGCTTTCTAATCTCATCAATATATATTTATACCCACACCCAATCTCTTTTAACCCTGTCCATATATTTCTAATCCAAACTCATTATACTCTCACCAATATATTTATCCCACATCCATTAAAATCAAAATGTACAAATTATCCCCAATATCTTCTAATTCCATCTCAATTATTTATCCAAATATACTCCCACTTATACCATTTTGCTAATCCCAATCATTTTCCACTTCTAATCTCAAGAATATTCTTATATTAAATATATACCACATATATGAACTAATATATTAATAACCACAATAATATTATTATACTACATATATGAATTAATATATTTATAATCTCAACATTATTATAATACCACATATATTCATAACTACAATAATATTATTATACTACATATATGAACTAATATATTAGTAACTACAATAATATTATTATACTACATATATTTATTATCTCAACATTATTATTATACTACATATATAATAATCATCTTACTCTCATATTCATAATAATCATATTAATACTAATCCATATATAATAATAATATCTTTATAATAATCATCTTGTTCTAATATTCATAATACCAACACTATTCTTATACTACATATATTTATAAGCTCAACAGTATTCTAATATTAAATATATAATAATCATCTTACTCTCATATTCATAATAATCATCTTAATTCCATATTCATAATCTCAATAATAATATTATACTAAAGATATAATAATCATCTTACCCTCATATTTATACTAATTATAATATCACTATAATTATAATATTATTCCAATATCCATAATCCCAGCAATATTCTTATAATATTAATAATACCATTATAATAATCATCTTACCCTCATATTCATAATAATAATAATATCTTTATAATTATAATCTTGCTTCGACATTCATACTACCAACAATATTCCAATAATAACAGTAATCAATATATAATTATCATCTTACTTTTGTATTTATAATCCCAATAATACTCCAATAATGACAGTAATCCATATATAATTATCATCTTACTTTTATATTTATAATCTCAATAATATTCTAATAATGACAGTAATCCATATATAATTATCATCTTAATTCCATATTATCATTATAATTATAATAGCAATCCATATATAATAATAATCTTACCCTCATATTCATAATTACCCCAATAACATTATTATAATAATATCCTTCTTCTAGTTATAATACCAACAATATCTTTATAATAATCTTACTCTCATATTCATAATAGCAATACCATTATAACAATCATCTTACCCTCATATTCATAATAATAATAATATTTTTATAATTATAATCTTCTTTCAATATTCATTATACCAACAATATTATTATATTAATACTAATCCATATATAATAATCATCTTACTCTCTTGTTCATAATAATAGTAATATCTTTGTTATAATAATCTTAATTTCATATCTATAATATTAATAATATCATTATACTAATAATCTTAATTCCATATTAATAATACCAACAATATTATTATAATCATCTTCCTCTTATATTTATACTCATAACTATATCCTTATAATAATTCACATACTAATTCTAATCCATATATAATACTCATCTTATTCTTATAGTTATAATCTCAATAGTATTCTTATACTCATTATATAATAATTATTCATAATATATTTATAATAATAATAATATCTTTATAATTATAATTGTTGGACATTTGACATTGTCTGTCCAATAATTGAACCGTTTATTTCCCGATGGATTATCGGCAAGGAATATTATAAATGTTTAATATGGACTATCGAATAATTAGGGGTAATAATCCCGAAATTATATCGGTAATAATTTGATGACGTCATATTACACACTCAAGCCCCTATTTATGACGATATACCCGAACTGGTGTACCTTGATTGAAACAGGGAAATCAAGGTATATAAAGGACACAAAACTAAGAATTAAGAATATATTAATTAAAATTATTTCTTTATATAATTATATAGTTAGGAATTATATAAAGAGGGGAGCGAACAATTATTATAAAAGAGTAACTATTAGATATTAAGATGTCTAGTAACTTGAATAATAAAGCGGGTTTAATCGGTGACCCCGATTTTTCCCAATAATAATCTTCTTCCAATATCCATAATCACAATAATACTAATCCATATCTAACTATCTTATTCTAATACTTGTAATCCCAATAATATTCTTATACTATATATATTCTTCCAATATCATTATAGTAATAATATCCTATGTATAATACTTATCAATCAACTGTTATTATCCATACATCATAATTATTGATTCATACTTATACTCTCAATAATATTTCCAATTTCAATATTATAAATATCTTATTATACTTATAATCTTAAAAAGTTATTTATATTATATCTATAATAGTTATTCCTACTATATTTATAATTTATATATAATAATTATTCAATTATACTACTTATATATTTATAACTATAATTTACTTATACCACTTATATATTTATAATTATAATATACTACTTATATATTTATAACTATAATTTACTTATACCACTTATATATTTATAATTATAATATACTACTTATATATTTATAACCATAATATACTTATACTTATATATTTATAACTATAATTATACAACTCATATATTTATTATCTTACTATACTTTGATTATAATATACTTATACAACTCATATATTTATTATCTTACTATACTTTGATTATAATATTTCTATACTATATATATTTATAATTCATATGTACTTACATTACTTGGTTATTTATAATATAAATACATAATTATAATATACTTATACTCATAATATAATAATTATTCCTACTATATTTATAATTCATATATACTTATACCACTCATCATATAATAATTATTCCTAATATATTCATATTCCACATATATTTATAATCTAAATATATCAATTATAGTCACATACTTATATTATCAATCAAATAACTATCCCAATTCACTCATAGTCCTTATATATCAATTATTCAAATCAACTAATAACGTAGCAACATCCATCCATTCATAATAATTATCCCACTAATCTTATAATCATAATATATTTATTATATTCATATCCTCATACTATATATATATATTGATAACCTCAATCAAATAATCCTCCATATATATATGTATAATAATGATTCATTAATATTCATATTCTTAATAACATCTATAATCATATCATAATAACTATCCATCCATCTTTATAATCAAAATAAATCCTCATAACTATAATACTCTAGATATCTCAGTATAATTATCCTCCATATATATTTATTGTCTCACTCTAATAATCATTCTCCTATATTTATCATGCCAATATCATAATTATTCTACTAATCGTATCCCCAATTCATATTTATAATTATCATCCATTCATATTCATATTCACATCCCCCATTAATATTCATAATAATGTCATAATAACTTTCCATCCATCTTTATAATCAAAATAAATTCTCATAACTATAATACTCTGAATGTCTCAATATAATTATACTCATATATTTATAATTCCAATATCATACTCTCAATAACATCTACAATCATATCATAATAATTATCCATCCATCTTCACAATCAAAATAAATTCTCATAACTATAATACTCTGAATGTCTCAATATAGTTATCCTCCATATATATTTATTGTCTCACTCCAATAATCATTCTCCTATATTTATCATGCTAATATCATAATTATTCTACTAATCGTATCCCCATTTATATTTATAATACTCATCCATTAATATTCATAGTCATACTCTCAATAACATCTACAATCATATCATAATAACTATTCATCTATCTTTATAATCAAAATAAATCCTTATAACTATAATACTCTGAATGTCTCAGTATAATTATCCTCCATATATATTTATTGTATCACTCCAATAATCATTCTACTAATCATATCCCCAATTTGTATTTATAATAATCATTCATATTCATATTCATATTCATAATCTCAATAGCATTTATAATCATGTCTCACCACTCTTATACTCTATATCCTAGTCGTCTCATTCTACATTTATAATCATATCCAATACTTATCCTCCAAATATCTTTATTGTCTAACCCCACTTCTATTCCATCTATATCAATAGTTATACCAATCTACTTGTCACCTTAACATACTAATTATTCAAATATATTCATAATCCCAATCTAATAATTATCTCATTAGAATAACTATTCTAATATACTTATACTATCCGTATAATAATTATCCAAATTTATCAATAATCCTTGTATCATGGTCAATATGTTTTTATAATCTCAATATCCAATAACTCCACACTATCTATAATCCAATTCCAATTATACTAATAATATATCAATAACTCAAACATACTTCTAATCATACTCCATCTAGAATCCCTCACCATATTCAATCCAAATATCTCCAATATTTAAATATACTTCATTCATAATTCTAACATACCCACATCTCCCAATACACAATCTCAACTCACTTATCATCTAAATACATTTCTAATTCGACTGTATAAATCTTCACAACTCACTTGTAATCTAAGTACGATAGTAATCATAATATAACTAATAATCTCACCCTATCTATAATTCAATAAATAAATAATCCCAATACTCTAGTAATTCAATTTCAACTCTAATCCTATTATACTAATCTCGTCTTCATATCTATAAATATACTAATACTCCCATCATAATTATAATCCTAACTCTAATCCCATCATACTTTTGATACTATTTCTAATCCCATCATTCATAATAATTGCATTTATTAAATATATCATCTATCAAAATATCTCATCACCTAACAAAATAAAAAGAATAATAATAATAAATCCTGCTTTCTCCACAACTCAACTCAATTATCCACCACTATAACTCCAACCTGTTTGTCAAAGACTCCACTTATCCTCTCAATATAACTATCACTAATAATATTATCATATCCTTGTCTCTTTGTTTGTTTTCTTTATCCAATGTGTTCTTGTATCTTGTATATTATCCAATTCATTCCTCATATCATATGCCTTTTAATTAAATAATCAGTCATATCAATGATAATCACTAGCTCTAATATAAACCTGTAAATTTATATCCCAAGCATAATCCATACAACTCAACTCATCATTTCTTAACAACTCTACTAACTTATCAACCAAAGAAAAAAAAATTATTTTTTTTAACAAATCTTACACGTGCAAAAAAACATAACTTGTTATCCGACAAAAAAAAAAAAATTTTTTTTAACAAATCTGATCCGCGCAAAAAGCACAACGTGATCAAAGAATAACACACACGAACTAAGCTACAACAGTCACATGATTATTTTCATAAATTATCGACGAACAGAAAAAAAAAAAAAAAAAAAAAAAGAAAAAAAGGAAAAAAAGAAAAAAATTTTTTTTCAAGAAATCACACCCACACAGAAAACCATTGAACATAATCAACCAAATACAACCCAACTCAAAACTCAAATATCCTAATAATTCCTACAAATAAAATAAAATCTAAAACAAAATATCTACTACAATCACTCACTTACTCACTTGCTCGAATAAATCCTGACTAAATTTAAAAAAAAAAAAAATAAAAAAAAAACGTGATCTTTCCTTCTTCTTTCAAACACTCTCCATAATGTAATCCACCTATCAACCCTGTCTTTTTTATTTTAAATTGTTGTAAACTCCAATAATCTTCTTGGTTCATGTTAATTTACTCGTTATTCTGTGTATTTTACTTGTTTCTTATTCCATATACACTTTGTATAATGAATATAATCAATGTAATCAAGTTGTGTAATGTGCTAATTGAAATACAACTTTTTCTTTATTTGCCACCCGCTTCTTTTACATCGTGAAAATATTTGGTGCCCAATCCAATCTCGTATAAATAACTCGCTTTTTTTTTAATTTTTTTTTTTATTTGGTAGTTGTACGCCTTCTCAATGCGTCACTTTCTGTGAGATCAATTAATATTTTTTTTCGCGTTTATTACTGTGTCGTATATTTTCTTCTTGATTGTATTTGTTTGCTTGTTATACGTTCATTATGCAGCAGTAGCAATCTAATCCCATCGCGCGTATCTCCCAATAAATAATTTCAAAAAGTAAATATTATTTTTTTTAAGAATTCTATCCGCACATTTTCTATACGATGCAATCCACGTGACCCAAATGCTTTACCAACCGAGAATTAAAAAAATAAAAAACAAAACACAGACATCCTAATTTCTCTCAGAAATAAAAATAATCATACACTGTGTCCAACAAAAACTTACTCATATAAATCCTGAATGAATAAATAAATAATTTTTTTTTTTTTTTTTTAATTTATCCAAATAAAATACAGCATATATTTAATCCTCTTTGTACAATTAAAAAATCACTGACATTATTCTAAAGCATTCGTTTATTTATTTGTCATCAAATGTATCACGTGGTTTGAAAAAGACGAACCGCCTTCATTTCTAGTCCGTAATCCATCCGTCTTAGACAAAACACGCTTCGTTTTTTTACCTACTACGATTTGACGCGTTCTTCGTATCTTACTTAATTCGACGCGTCCTTCGTATCTTACTTGATTGACGCGTTGCTCTAGGAACCAAATTTCAAATATGGAAATATTGCTGCACTCAAGCACCAAATCGGGGAACGTATTAATCAACAAATTATACTTATACTTCATCTACTGAGGATCTTGAATTCCGATAAGTTGTTTACTTAAAGCTTATCAATATAAGAATCTGATACGGGTTCATCGGTGGTTAAGTCTTGTTAAAAAGTTATCCACTTGAATTCATATAACGATGATTCAGGAACTGCTATTGCTTGATCAAAAATAAAAATGAACATTAAGAATATGATAAAATAAAACACTTCGTATATAATTATAAGTAATATAAAAAGACACTCAGTAATAATATTATAATCAAGCATATAACTTTACTAAACACACAGTTTCATATTTTGCTTTACAAAGAATGCCAAATCACTATAATTCCAATAATAATAATAACGCTTCAGATCCGATTTCATCTGAACAAGATTCTTATTTCAGTTCGTGAAACCATACAATGCATTACTTGCGTGTAAAATACATGAGTCCGTACATTCAAAACGCGTCATATTTGTCACTCTTTTTTTCTGATGGTATGAGACGAATGCACGCGTCTGGTCGTTTTTGACGCAAGCATTCCGTCATTTTTCAAAGAATTTGACCATATTCAGCCAAAAAAAAAATACCTGTTAAACTATCGCACACTCACTACAAGGGCTCCATTCATTAACACATTTAACATGCACTTGATTAAAAAAAAAAAAAAAAAAAAAAATGTATTCATAACAATGTATCTATCCCACACATAACACCTGTACAATTGCTAGTTCAAACTGTTATTTTTTTTAATGCAAATTATAAAAACGTTTCATCCGAACAGTTTTGAGTCTTATTGGTTTTGAATGCTACTGCAATAGGAAAATGCTTGAATTTTTGTACTCTGAACTTACTTATAACTACATATTTTTGGTCTTGAATTAAATTAAATTTGAACAACAAATTGTATTAATAAAATTAAAAAAAAATGAAAGGTTGACTTTTTATAAATTTTAAATCGTAATATGTTTATGTAAATATGGTAGTTATTAGTTTTGTGCTGGTTTGCTTTATACAAGCACAATGTTAAAATCTTATAACTGAAAATAAATAAACAAATTTACTCATTTTATACGATTTGTTATTAAAAAAAGTGAAGCCCTAAAACGTAAAAGTCAAAAAAAACAGAGTCAAACAATTAGAGGCTAAGGTGTAGGATCAAAAAAATTAATGTCTATAAATTAGGGTCAAACATTTAAAGCCCTAAAAAAATAAAATCCATAAAATAAAATCCAGAAAATAAAATCCGGAAAATAAAATCCAGAAAATAAAATCCAGAAAATAAAATCCAGAAAATAAAATCCAGAAAATAAAATCCAGAAAATAAAATCCAGAAAATAAAGCCCTAAAAAAAACATCGAGAAAAGTAAAATCACGTAGTCCGAAAACAGCATATATCCCGATATGCCATCACTGCCATTCGAAGCTTAACCCGAGTTTCATTCTTATCTCAAAAAAAAATTAAAAAAAAAAAATCTAATCTTTCATTCAATCTTTTCCATCCCCACTTTCAACAACAACAACAACAACAACCAAGATAAACTACAATAACTCTGCCAAACAACTTTTAACTTTTGTGCAATCCTATATTCTGTATGTCCTGACTATCTAAATTACAGTTCCAATTTAATATTAAATCAGAATAACACAAATCTATATACACTTTGCTATGTCTATACAACCTTATCGATAAACAATTTACTCCTTTTTTTTTATTTTTATCTAGAGCACGTGATTGACAACGTAACTACTTTTTTTTTAATTTTTTTTTTTTTTGGTTGCATAAACGCATCTTCCATTTCGAGTTGCTACTACAACTACTACTACAAAAAAAAGAAACAGTATCAATCATTTGAACAGGAAAAAAAAAAAAAAAAAACCAACCCTTTACACAATTACTTTAATTCATACACACATACTTTTTATATCGAATAACCTATACAAAAAAAAAAATATACAAAGTGCCTGTGCAACAAATTCCAAATTCTTTGATGGAGCTTTATGGCGGTCTGCCAATTTTGTGAACATATAGTTGATCTGAGTATTCTGTATTTTGTGAGCGTATGCATATTAAATCGATTCCAATTCTCAATATCACACACCACATTTACTTCCAGCATCAGAATGTAGAAATATAAATTGATAATACAAGCATTTAACCAATGGAAATTTTCACAAGTTTTTTAATGGAATTTACGTTTCTAGCTTGTGTTTAGATTAATACAAAGAAAATTAATTTCTTCATCCTACAGGAGTAATACTATACTTGTATCTAGGTTTGTGTTATATATCCAAGTCTCTTTAGGGGGAAAAAAGTTATTTGTTCATGGCTTTGGCATAACAGTAATTGTACTCAAAATAATAAAATTAGCTGCATTTGAACAGTCTGAAAAGTGTTCTACCGAAATATCAAATAAACTGGGCTATACACTTAAGTGCTGTGTATATTATTACAAAATATGTTGTTTTTTTTTACGGAATATGGAGCTTTTTTTTTTTAATACATTGTCTCAAAGTCTTTTATTAGTCCACTGAACAATCATATAAATACTGCCATATTACTATATTGTTTTTGGATCACTAATATGTTCCAATCTCAAGTATTTACTCTACAGGTTCGGATAGTTTTCAAGTTGGTAAAAATGTTACCAAGCAAGATTTACATTTCACCCAAGAATTTGTAATCCAAGAGCGTAAAATAGATTGTACACTACACATTATTGGTCTACGCTTTGTTAGATCTTATTTAACACCTAAAGTTTTATTTTTTTACTTGTCTGTTCAAATCATCACAAAAGAGATTATTCTTATAGCATCAACAAATAAGTGGTAACTTATGCCTCCTCGTATCAAAGCAGCTGTTCACAAACTATTCTATATAGCACGTATTTCTTTTGTTGTTTCCTTATTTCAGATGTTTTTATGTTATGATAAGTGATAAAATATCTTACAGTTTGAAACACAGAAATGTGAATGTTGTGATTGGCCAAAAGCTATGATAGTTGAATGATCTATTATTTCTGATTTGTACTTGTATTAATGATGATGTGTTTCGTAAAGAGATATGAAACAAAACTCTCTGCCTCTTTTCATGTGATAAGTTCTCAAAAACAATCTCTAAATCAGTATTGTTATCTCCAGTAACAATTTAAAAGTTGTGACAATGACCCTGTCTAGCTTATGAAGCATGTGTGTGTAAAAATTACAGGAGATACTAAAAAAGATACATCCACGTTCCTGCTTTACCAACAAATATAAAATGTTACTACACTTGATCTGTTTACAAAAATCATCTACCTTGATCTCAGTTCAAAATGTTATTAAAAACTAGAATTACATGGTAGTCAAGTGTTTTGCTGATTTGGATTGATTGCTGCTATTCCACGAAATTACATTTAGAATATTGATCAATAGCATTAATAATCGTGCTCCAAATACAATCTTCTTTTATTTTCCTGTAAATATTATTCACAAAATAATGTACGTGGTGCCAAAAAGAAAATGAAGGGAATTGGTATCACAAATACACATCCCAGTTTTGTATAAGTTTTTCAACAACTGCTATGTAACAAGATCACTACTGCGTTTCCACAATTGGATGATCTTATTAATTTCAAATGATTGAATTGGTAACATATAAAACAAAATAGAATGTAATTATTAATTAAGATTCAGTACTGTGAAGTGCCTAAAAGTGTAACAAAATATATGTTTCATTATATTATTTGCAATGCCCTTGATTTTAGTCAAAATAAATATCCTTCTCTTTCTAATAGTAAGTCATTTCTTA
This sequence comes from Saccharomycodes ludwigii, assembly GCF_020623625.1. Taxonomy (NCBI): domain Eukaryota; kingdom Fungi; phylum Ascomycota; class Saccharomycetes; order Saccharomycodales; family Saccharomycodaceae; genus Saccharomycodes; species Saccharomycodes ludwigii. The sequence continues at coordinate 11,277 of NC_060202.1, forward strand.
CCAACTCATGTTAGTCACACAATAAATCACAAATAAACTTGTTACTTACTCACTTGTCCAGGTAAACATATTTCCCAATATATTGATACAATATTCCATAGTAATACTTGTGTTACTCCTGTAATTAGGGGGAAAAAAAAAAAAAAGTCCATTTCAAACTAAATCAGAATTTCAAATTCCACACTAATCATATAATGTCATTTTGTAATAAACCTTTTTTTGATGAATATAATATCTAAATTGACATGCACATTTAGATTTTATGTATGCAATAGCTGGTCTTCATAAATATCATTGAATCTTTGAATAATCTTAAATATAGTAATGTTTGGTCTACACTTAGTAGATATAAACCGAGCATGTGTGTTGTCAGTTCTAGATCTAGTAGGATATTAGAATAAAAAGAAAAGCCTTATTACTAACCCACTTTTTTAAAATAATAATTAGAAACGAAGTTATAAGTGGTAATACCAATGGTTTACATGTCCACAGTATTAGAATGAAAAACTAAATATAACAAAAGTACTCGGGTATCAGATCGCAGAGTATAACCTTATTTGTTATTTGATTGATTTGTGAATTGATACTTTAATAAATAGGCACTTTTTGTGTTTTCAGTGTATCTTTTCTTTTTAAACTTTTATCATGCTTAATCAGTTATACACCACTTATATTTTGGATGACATGTGAATATTGATGTGTGCTTATTAGTAGCAATATGGTCCTTCACTCCAGTACAGTCATTATGATTCCAACAAACACGCAATGGTTATCCACTAGAATAACAAAATAATAATAAACAGCCCCTTTATAGTGTTGTTTTTCTTCACTCCAATCAGTATATATCCAGTTGAAACATTCTTTGAAAGTGTAGATATGATTTCGTATTTTGATAGGTTTTATAAATACTACCTAAATATCTGTTTTTTGATCAAAAACTTTTCTAATTTCTTGTAAGTTGTTGTACATTGTGTAAAATACTTGTTTTGTTTTGTTTTGTTATTTCTGATAATCAACAAACTGTTTTTTTTTAACTTTGTTGGTAATTCACAGCTTAAAAATATTTAGCATTTTTTACGAAAAAAATCTTTTTTTTTTTTTTTGCAGCCAAAGAAACAATTTTTTTTTTCGTTCGCTCAAAAATATCCTCTAAATTCACAATGTTATTTTATCAATAAAACTTTAATAAATGTTGTCTAATATGAAATATAGAAAGTGAAATTGCATTTGAACACCAGTTATTTCAAGAGTTATGGAGAGTTAGAAATGCACCAAGTTTTCACCCAATATATTTTATAAATTCACCAGAGAAACTATGCCATTGTAACTATCAAGACCATAAATAATTTCAAGCATTCAGATAACATATGAAGCAAAGAGAACTAAAAACTAAGTAGTTTAATATTACATATTGCAACAAGGATAATAGATGTGATAAAACCTAGTGAATAAACTTAAGACTAGTTTTCAATAACAAGTTTGTTTTGTTTTATGGATTATGTTACAATTCATTATATGTAAAGAATGAAGTTTATTTTTGTTAATTAACACCAAATAGCAGCAAACTTAAAATGAATGAATCACAACATCTCAATTGAACATACACAATGAATCAAATACCATTCAATATTGTTTTCAAATTTCTATCTATATTACAAGATCTCTACTTGTATGTTTTTTCTTTTAATATACGCTAAAGTTGATGAAATATAACAAGTACTCTGTTGACAAGGAATGCACTTCGCAGGATATACACACTTGTCTTTCAATATGAGCTTATGATTACACATTGTGATAAAGCAAGCACTTATATGAACTAATTATTAACAAACACTTGAATTATGGAATAATAAAAAAATAGAGCTTGTTAACTAAAGAATAATATATATATGAAGGGAAAGTTGATCACCAATCATGTTACAAATAAACATCGATTTTATAGAATCTAAGCAGACTCATAAGTTTGGAATTATTGGTTTAAAATGCACAACATAAATTATCTCATTGATCGAGTATTTACTTCCAAAAGAATAGATCTATATTATTCTTCATAGTTTAAGACACTTCTTTTTACTGTTATTATTAAACTTTGAACTCAGCAATAGAAGAAAAATTAAAACAAAAAGATCAGTATGAGAAACAAGAAAGAAAACAATATTCCAATGTTATCAATAAACAATCAGAAAAAAAAATTTTATTAGAAATAAAAACAACTTACAGTATGAAAAACTAAGTTGCTTCGATATTATAAAAAGAACGAACTATAAAATAAAATAAAAACACAAAATATGAAATCTGAACAAAATAAATACAAAAAAAATGACGAACTTAAAAAAAAAAATAAACTAAATATATCAGATACTATTCGAAAAATAAATTTTCACAAGAGTAATCTTAAAATAAATTGAAAAACAAAACAAATAAAGTAAAGAACATCTTGAAAGTGGATATTCTGTTTGAAACAGCACCAGCTTGGTAAATAGAAATTAATCCACTAGATGCTGGTTGAGATTGAATACTTTGAACCTCAATAGCAGCTGTGCTAGAAACAGTTTCTGATTGAATAGTGGTGGTGCTAACTTTGCCACCAGATGTAGTCTTGGTAACAACATTGATGGAATTACCAGAGTTGCCATTGCCACTCTTGGTAACAGCGGTATAAACAAAACCAGAAGAAATAGTCTCAACATATTCACTAGCATTGCCTGGAGAACCTGATCCGTTTTCATTATTATTGTTTGGAACAATAGTAGATGTAATAACAGATGTGATGGTACTACCTGATGTTGTAAACACACTAGTCTTAATAACAGTAACTGGTGTATTAGCAGTTTCGGAACTACCAGATCCACCGTTGTTGTTGTTGTTGTTGTTTTTTTGGAATAGTGGATGTGTAAGCACCTGTCCATAGGGTGTAAGTGATAGTAGTACCCTTGTTTTCTAGAGTTTCAACAGTGTAGATAGTGGAGGTAGTTGGAATACCATCTGAGCCAATACTGGTAGTAACACTAGTACCAATGGTAGAAGTGAATGTACCAGTCCATGGTGTGTATGTAGTAGTAGTAACTTCAACATCTGGAGTTTCAACTGTGTAGATAGTAGAGATAGTTGGAATACCATCTGTACCAATACTGGTAGTTACATCTGTATTAATGGTAGATGTGTATGTACCAGTCCATGGTGTGTAGGTGGTAGTAGTACCTTCAACTACTGGAGTCTCAACTGTGTAGATGGTAGAGGTTGTTGGAATACCATCTGTACCAATATTGGTAGTTACACTAGTACCAATGGTAGATGTATATGTACCAGTCCATGGTGTGTATGTTGTAGTTTCACGTTCAAATGCTGGGCAATAAGATTCATCTTCACCGAATGTATAAATGTAATTAGTAAAATCATTAATAACGGTTCCATTGGGTAATGTTGCTGAAAAATCTAAGCTTGCTTTTGTAATTGCATTTGAAAATATAATTCTTATTGGGTAATAAAGTCCACCAATTAGAGTTTTTTCACTAGATACAGAAGCTTCTTTTCCTGATTCGCAACCCTTAATAGCATTTAGCAAAAAATTTGTTGTGGTAGCAGTAATATCATTTTGTTCGCAAAAACCAAACGCATCTTGATCAAACAACAAACCAGCTGAATCGTCAACATTTCCTAGGGTAAATGTATAAGAACCTGTTTCTGGGGCTAAAAAGTAGCCGGTAATTTCCATTGTAAAATTGGTAAAATATGTATCATAATTATAAACAAGTGATAAGGAGTAAGAAGTTCCAGCGCTAGTATAAAAATCACTTAATCCTAATGGACCTGCTGATGGACAAGTCCATGTTGTTTTTTTTACATTTCAAGGCTCACCGTAACAAATAAAAATATTTGGATAAATCATATGGATTATATAAACATAGATATCCAGGTTCAAACGAAACAGTAGTAATACCATTTTGCGAATGATATGGGGCAGATTTTTGATAATATCCGTACGCCATATAATCCAAACTTGTATATGTAGTAGTATTGTCTATAATATAATTATACCATTTCACCTTAAAACCATTAGTAGGCTGTGTAATTGGATCACACGCATCATTTGTATCAACCAGTGTTGTAGCATCAATTATTACTGTCCATTGTAATAAAAAAAGGATTAGTAATAAAACCAAAACCCCTTTTTTTATAAGTAGTGGATGTCATTATCGCTAAATATAAATTACTCTGTTTTTTTTTTTTTTTTTTTATATATTAAAAAAATAAAATAAAAGGAATATTATAAAATTTAAATTTTTACTGAAAAATGCTTCTTTTTATATAAATTTTGTTAAATTTCTTTAAACCTTAAGAATAATTTTTTTGTGATTATAAACTAACTTTAATAATCTTTTTTTTTTATTTTTATAATGAATATTTCTTTGTGAGCAAAATTTTTAACAATATTGCTCATTAATTTTGTTAAAGCTTTTGAAAATTTGCTAAAATAAAAGCAATAAAATTATAGATTTAATATTCTACATAATTTTTTATCTTAAAGAAATATACTAAATTAAATTTTATATGATAAATATTATGAGACATCTTACAAACTATGTTATACAAAAAAAAATAGTTTACATAAATTAGAAAAAAATAACTAAATATATTTTATTGACAAGAATATTTTACAACTAATATCCGAAAATGACTTTTCTTTGGATAAAATACATAGTATAACGAACAGTTTATATTAATTACAGGGTTATATTTTAAACAATGCACCTAAATATTTTTTTTTCGTCCACTTAAAAAATATAATACAATGAACATTTTATATTTATTACTAAATTATTCTTCAAAAAAAAATATTTTTGTACATTATCATCTTAAAAAAGGATATATCACAAACTAGAAGATTAACATTGGATAAAAACCTAATTGAAAAATAACGTCGAGAAAATAAAAATTATTTCCAATTTTTTTTATTTAAAATTTTACAATTAATATATTTTAGCTTAAGATAAAAAAAAAAAGAAAAAAAGTTTTTCGTAAAATTTAATGTTTGTATATGTTGTTTTTAATTTTTTTTTTTGTCCACACAAATTTTATTGTCGTAAATAGTTAGCATATCTGATAACTCTTTTTTTTTAAGTTTATACGAATGAGAACAATTGCCAATGTTTGTATTAAAGTGAATATTATCGTGCTTTGCAATATAACCAACCACTTAGATTTTTTTATTAAAGTGGAGGGTATTCCATCTGGGGATAAAATGTGATAATATTTTTATATCCATAGGAATTGACTAATAATAAACTATAATAGAAGGAAAAAGCTTATGCATAAAAAAATTTTGTGTGATTCAATTCACTAAAAAAAAAAAAAAAAAAAAAAAAAATGTTGTTGATTTTATTTTTTTTGAAAAATAACTAAATCTTTACAAAATGTTTGAAATAATAACCAAATATATAAAGATAATAAAGATAATTTTCTTCTAAATACACAATAAAATAAATAGTTGATATTCATTACACTATATATTATATACATCTTATTTCAAAGATATGCGGTTGCCTAGATTAAATAAAGCAACAAATTATTAGTACTAATTCCATTAGATATTTAACCAACAAAGGTCAAAGATCTGGATTTTCTGAAAATAGATAATAAAACAAAAAATTGCTACTAGTTACAATAGATATCTTAATTTGTGCTACAGTAAATGTGATTATATTTTAATATTTTCCGAGTTGAGACAGTTAATCTATTTTAGTAATAAAGATTTATGGATCTGCTTGAAGTGGAAAAAATAAAAAAGGCAAGATGGTTTGTGCAGCTTTGTTATAGCAGGAAACTTTTAATTATTTATTATATATATGAGTAAAATTATTGATATGATTTAAAATAGCACAAAAACCCAAAAAGTTATTTTATACGAAGTGATATTTTTTGTAATTGTTATCTTTTTAATATTTGTTGAAAAAAAGGGGGAAAAGATCCGGATTAATAAATAACAAATCTTTTCAGACGCGGATATTTAAGACGCGAGCTAACCTTCTTTTAAAAATACTTTGGTTAAGATTATTTATTTACGTATTTTGTAGAACAATAGAAAATAAAGCGATTAATAAAGCTTGATACTATTTTTATTTTTTTTTTTTTTTTTTTTTTTTATTGATAAAACCACTTATATATTAATGATTTACGGGAATTTATACAGAGATGAAATATAAGATTGTGTGGTGAAAATTTATTCACCAAATATATTACTTAGCCCTTCAAAATATAAGTGTATGTATTGATTAGATTATTGCATTCTCAAATATAAAGAAAAAATAACTATAATAAGATTTATAACCAGGCTAGACAAAAAACCATAAAAATGAATTGCACAGCACACTTGAAAAACTAAATCAACTAAGGTTAAACGTGATTGGTGTATAAGTCCATATTAGAATTTCATAATTTAAATATTATTTTTTTTTCTAAACTACAAATTAATATCATTTTACACGAACTATCGGATAATGCTGTAGTCCGAAATTTTAAAGGACTAGTTTTTTGTACTCAAAATCATTTTCATCAAGGAGAACGAAAAAAAAGTTATCATCAAATCTTATTAAATGAAGATAGATTGTGGGTTAAAAGTAAATAATATCAAACGAACGTAATGATATAATCACACTTAATTCGTTAATACATATATTATAAAAACATTTAAGATTGGATAATTCCTAAAGCAAATTATTTTTAGCCAATAACACTAATAAAAAAATTCATCAAATATAGATAGATATAAGTAAAATGAAAAAAAAAACATATGATGATTAACCCATTTTCGTATTTGAAATAACACATGCTGTTGGGACCAAATTCCAAATATAGAAATGTTGCTGGGATCAACTACCAAATTGGGAACTGTATTAATAAGCAAATTATACTTATGCTTCGACTATGGAGGATCTTGAATCCTGAAAGTTTTTTTACATAAAATTTATCAAGATAAGAATCTGATAACGAATCATCGGTAGTTAAGTCTTGTTAAAAAGTTATCTACTTGGATTCATTTATCGATGATTCAGGAACTGATATTGCTTGATCAAAAATAAAATCATGCTATAAAATGCAAACAAAAAAATGAAGATTAAGAGTATAATAACACTTTAGATCCGGTTTCATCCGCATAATCAAGTTTTACCAATTTTATGATGTGATTTGCTCCTAGCTTTTTTATTTTTAAAATTATACAGTTAGAACCTACAACAAGGAATTCTGATGACTCGACTGATTTATTATCAGATTAAATTACTATTAGATTTTTTTCAGTAAAATAGCACCATGTTTTTTTTTTTTTTTTTTCATTTAAAACAAAAAACTGATGTATCAAAAGACAAAAAGTTCAGTTTTTAAACCTACCATTAATTAAAAAGTGTATTTTCCAAGATGTTAACAAAGAGATGTTTACACTTTAAAGTAGCTCTACAAAAAATGAAAGTTTGGATAATAACTTCATCAATTGCTTTTATATATTTGATAAAAAAGATTTTTCTTGTCAAGATTATGAATATATCACTAACACTTAAACATTATAGACGTATTATGTTATAAAAACTACTGACACTGTTAAGTTTTAAAAAACTATAACTTCCAACATTGTGGTTTGATACAATGGTAATACCAATATTCCAAAGCACAATAAAAACCATGTATCTGTCGATTCAAGTTACTAGTTCTGAAACCCTTGTTATTTCCAGTTGTCCCAGTTACTGTTACTAAGACTAGTGTGTTTACAATATCTGGAAGTACCATCACATCTGTTATTACATCCACTATTGTTCCAAACAATAATAATGAAAACGGATCAGGTTCTCCAGGCAATGCTAGTGAATATGTTGGCACTATTTCTTCCGGTTCTGTTTACACCACTGGTACCAAGACCACATCAGGTAGGAAAGTTATTACTACTACTATCCAATCACAAACTGTTTCTAGCACAGCTGCTATTGAAGTTCAAAGTATTCAATCTCAACCAGCATCTAGTGGATTAATTTCTACTTCCCATGATGGCGCTGTTTCAAATAGAATGCCCACTTTCAAGATGTTTTTCACTTTATTTGTTTTATTTTTCAATTTCTTCTAAGTCTCGTGCTTACCTTCTTATCAATATGATATAATTACTTTAGATCAAATTTTTTTTTTATAAAATTTTAAGTTCGTCATTTTTTTTTTGTCTTTATTCCATCCAAATTTGATATTTTTTATCTTCCTATTTTAAAGCTCGTATTTTATATTTTTAAAATAACTAAGTTTTTGTAAACTAAGCTGTTTTTGTTTTTAATAAAAAGTTTTTTTTATTTTATTTTATGGTTTCTTTTTTAATTTTGAATTGATTCTTTTTTCTTTGTAGGCTCTAAAATAACTTTTCTTTCACATAAACATCGTTCTAATTATAATCTTAACCTTCAATTAACAAATGAACGAAATATTTAAAACTATGAAAAACAATATAAGTCCATTCACTTAAGGAGGAGATAAGTTTGTGGTATATAACTCCTGTGTATGCTTTAAACGAAAAATTACAAACTATAAAGTCTGCTTATACCAGACAAAATCATTTTTATTTTATAACAAGAACCACTAATTAATTCTCATATCCGTTTTTGTTTTTTGTTTAATCGACATATTTTATCCTTTATTGCCAAACAATTTTTTATTTTTTATTGTTACAAGTATTGATTGGTTGTTGATATTGGCATGTGTAGAGTTGCTAATTCCTTATTGTTTCCTTTTTCTATTTTTACAGCCGAATACAAATTATGATATCTTGTAATACCGTTTTTTTTAATAAAGTGGTTATCACATTTAACAAATTGTTGAGTATACTAAAAGGGAGAATGCAGTTCTTAAACGTCCAAGGATAGAGATGCGTTTAAAAATAACATTGGAAACCACTAATTATAGTTTTCAATACTTTATCCACTTTACAATTTTAAATGAGGTAACACAATTCAGTATTTTTAGTTTATTTGTCGCTCGATGCTAAATAAAATAAAATTTAAATTATCATTAGTATTAATAAAAATCTGATCTAAGCCTAATTTAACATATCCACTTGATTTTACAACATCTACTATTGTGCTAGTTGGAATAAAAAAAAAAAGTGAAGCATAGTATTAAAACTAACCATTACTTTTATCATTAAAATCTGTTATTTGTTCCTGGTTTATTTCTGTTAGATGATTTATTAGAAGTAAGTGCGCTACTCGTTGTTACAAGGGTATGGTTTTTCTAATATATGTTTTTTGATCAAATTATATGGTAGCCTGGTGCAGTTATAAGTTCCCACAAGTGTTGTCATTGCAGATGTTTCAACCCATTTTTATCCTTGTTTTGTCCTTGGCATATGCATTACATGTTGGTTATACCATTCTGTTAAATAATAACGTTAGTCTTGTTGTTGATGCAGTAATCCAATAAAAAAGACAAACTGAAAAAAAAAAAAGTTTTTGCAGCCACTTCAAAAAAAATAAAAATTGTTTTCGTAGAAAATGCAAAAAAAAAACTTTTTTTAAAATGTAAATCGTAGAAAAAAAAAAGTTATAAATTATTACTTCATTTTCAAAGCAAACATCAAAGAGTACTTTATTATATAACCATTAAGAGAAATCCAAAAAATAAAATGGTCTTTGGCTAAATTGGAAAAAATTTATAACATATATCATATCTAAACGCTGATTTAAAAATAAGTACCAAATCATGAAAATTATAACACCAACTTAACAAAAATTAAACATTTACAGATCACATGTTAGTAAGTGAACAGACTGGGGGAGGGGGAAATTAGATACAAATGAATGGAGTATTTTTTAGTGGTACAACATTATCAACAAAGTTACTGAGAAGGATAAATTTTTAAAAGTGTTGTGTTGTTGTTTTTCCAGTTTACTAACCAAGGTGGAATGGTAAAGATATTAACTTTCCCCTTTCTGCTTAGTAAACAATATGTTTAATTAACTGCAGATATCACCAAGTGAATTACTATTTTCAATATATTAGACTCAAAAATGCTAACTAGAATTTAATTGTTGCTAGTTTGAATTAAAAATATAGTCAACTAATCTAATGACAATATTTACGTACATTTTGTTTTTTCATAAAATATTAAAATCAATTCATTACACACACACACAAAAAGAAGAAGAAGATATGAATATAAACGTAAATCTGAAACACAGATCACAAAGCACTTTTACTTTCTAGCCAAAATATAAAAAGTCCCCCATTCAACTCTTAACTTAGTATCATCAGTCCAACCAAATTCTTCTTTCAACTCGCCAACAAACATATCAGCAATATTTTTCCCTTTTTCCCCATATTTTTGTTGCCAATTGTGGTAGGCACTCCAACTATACAAATATTTTCTAAAATCAGCCATGGTATAGTCATCTCTAGCAATTTGGAAAGCAGTCTTTTTGTTACTTTTCATTGGAACATAGTCAATTTTAATCACGTCTGAGAAAAGATCAGTTGGTAACTTAATATCCCTGCAAAAATTCCTCAAATATGATTTACCAGGCTGTTGCCAGCATGGGCCCATGTACCTATCATCGTCAAAAACAAATTTCTCATAAATTTCGTTTGCCTTTGGATAATCAAGAAATCTTGGTTCGACATAAGCCCAAATAGCCAACGTACCATTAGTTTTCAAAACTTTATAGGCTTCCTTGAAGAACTTGTCTGTATCAAACCAATGAATGGCTTCTGCACAAGTGATTAAATCAACTGAATCTGGTGGAAGAACAGAGCTCAGGTTTTCAGCTTTACAACACAAAAATTTTATAGTTTTGTCAGTGTTTTTTTGTTCAAATTCTTTTTTTAGTTCGTTAGCTGGTTCTAACATCTTACTTGAAGGATCAGTACCAATAACATGATGGAAGTATTTCAATAAAGGGAAAGTTCCAATACCAGTACCACAACCAACGTCAACTGCAGTTTCTCTTTCACCCTTATGATATGAAAGAATGGCGTTATATAAAGATTCAGGGTATGTTGGTCTGTTATCCTTGTAATGTTTTGAATCAAACTTTTGGTCTGCAAATGTAGACATTTTCTTTTTTTATTTTTTTTTTGAGGTTTTGTTAATATAGTGACAACTATGTAGTTTTTTTTCCTTAACAAAAGTGTAGGGTTTCAAAGTAGGGGATACATTTCATCAACAATAATCCACAGTAGATATCTTTTGGCCTTACTCCTTTTATATAATTAAATTACGAGGAATGGTCTTAAGATACAAAACAAATCTTAAAGTTTAGGAGCGATTATTTTTTTATTTTTAAGGGGTAAGATCAGATTTTCCTTGGCAGTTTTCGTCGGTACTGGCAGAACAAAAAGGTTCCGTTTGTTTACATAGATATATACCGTTTTATTATCTCAGTAATTCACAATTGTTGGTGTAGTTTATATGATTTGTTGCCGTGCCACCATGTGATTTGTAGTAGATTTACACTCTAAACAAATAAGCTTGTACCTCTCCCTTTTTAATGTTCATGTACGTCGTTTATTTTAGAATAAACACACAAGACGAGTACCCCTATATCGGTTGCTATCCGAACAACGCATATCCGTACATTTCGTACTTTTGCTTTTAAAAAGTATATTAAAAAAAAATATGATTCTTTCACGTTACTCACATTTTAATACTATTATTTTTTTCATAACAAACGAGGTTATATAAAAAAAGAGGTAATAAATCTAATTTAATCATAAAAAACAAAAGACTAACAAATTTCTTTTTTTTTTTAATATTTTTTTTAGATAAGTGATTTGAAGTGCAAAAAAGAATACACTAGAAATCATTTCACCGCATTAAAAATCTTGCACAATACTTATTAAGAATGGCAGTTCATTAACACACACGTACATAATATTATATATACCAGTATATAAATCTATATTTCAATGTTTCAATGGAACAACTAATCTCTTGAAAGACCCCTCTTCTCTGCATTTTTCTTGGTGAATACCCATCAATCTTTGGGCTTCTAATGGGTCTTCCACTTCGTTGGGTTCTGGCCATGACAAATATTCATTGGTGTAATTGGACTTGTAATCCAATGGCAAAATCTCCAATCTCTTACCGTACCCAGTAACTTTTTTCCAATCACGATGCACATTGTACAAAGAACTGGAAAAGTAAGCAAAACATCTTTGGTATTGTTTGTAAGCCAAATCAGTATTCAATTGTGGCTTCAAATCTGTATATGTAGCCCAAGATTGTTCTGGGTGGTTCAAAACATCATCAGTGGCCTTTTTAATAGCAATCAAAAACTTTCTAACTTTGTCTCCATTCTTGGCCAAAAACTCATCATTACAAATGTACAAAATAGTACAGAAACAGCAACAACCCAAACAAGCCAACTTGTCAATTCTCAACATTTGAACATCAGTAACTGGTCTGCCATGCTTTTTGCAGTATTCTTCCAATTCCACTTGTTGAATACATTCAATACCAATACCAGCATGAATCTTGCCCTCGATGATATATTTGGCAACATTCATACCACATCTAACAGCAGTGTAGTCGTTCGGTGTCATACCATAATGCTTGGTCAATTCGTCCAATTGAATCTTACCAAATTCACCAACATAACCAATCTTTTTACCCTTCAAAGATTGGAAATCTTCAGTGATACCGCTGCCTTTCAAGTACAATAACCCAGTGAATGGTTCATCTAACAAAGAGGCAACAGAAGTAACAGGGAACCCTCTAGCTTTAGCGGCCAAAGTGTGAATCATAGCTTTCAAACCCATGTCGACTTTACCAGACCCAATTAATTCAGTTACATCGGATGGATTGCTTGGTTCCAAAATAGCAATATCTAAGCCTTGCTCTTTGAAGTATCCCTTGGTTTGAGCCAAATAAATTGGAATGTGGTATGCAGCAGCTTGCCAGTTAAGTAAAAAGGTGATTTTATCAGTGGACATTTTGTTCTTGTTTGTTCTTGTTTGTTGATCTTTGTGTTTTTAGAAAGGAAAGGAAAGCAAATATCTTGATGATAATTATCCATGGCCTTTATATACATTTCATTTTACATTTTTATTTGTTCATTTCCTCCCCTGTTGAGTAGAAGTATTCAAAAAAATAAAAGAACGTGGATTATAAATCTTTGTATTTTGAATTCATAAGCTATGCCTTATTATTGGATTTTATTTTTTTGTTAGCATGTTTGTAAAGATGTCTAGTTTATTATTCAAATGTTTAAGGTAATTTTTTTTCTTATGTTTTTTTTTTTTATTAGGCGCAGAAAAAAAAAATATAAAATTGTGTTGCATAATATTTTGATGTTGTAGGAAAAACCTAAATACACAAAGAAGAATGAATATTTTTTCTTCAAAGTATTTGAAAAAAGTTACTAACAGAGCATAAGAGAATATACATGATAGAATTTAATATATTGACAAAGTTAGTTGTTTTTTAGTCACTTTTTATACGTAATGATACACTTGTTTGAATATTATTATAAGACTATAAGAATAAAATAAACTATTAGCAGATTCAAACCTTTTTCATCAATCTCTTAGCAAAAAAAAAAGGGTTTGATACATTGCGGTTCGTTAGAATCATAATACTGTACCAAAATCTTATTCTTAATATTTAAAATAAGATTTATTGGATTAAATTGGATATAGATTTTTATTCACTTGTTTATTTATAAAAATAATAACAAACACCCTAAAAAAGGGCAAAGTAAATGTCATTTTTTACAAGCGATAACCCCGTTAAGCACATGCTTAAAATATATTAAATTCTTATTCTTTCTTTTTCACAAAAATTTAGAAAATACTCGATTCTAAAAAAATAAACAAACTCTATTTAGATCCCATATACATAACTTGTTGGATATCTTGACATGTATCATCTATAATCATTGTATGTTTGTAAGAAAACAGACTTCCATCCTTATAAGTACCTATTATAATCAAACAATTGGAATAGCCAGAACTTTAAACAGCAATAATATAATATACAGGATTACCATCAGTCATGTAAACATATTATTTTCAGTTTCTCCATAACCAGCTTAAAATTAACAACAATTTGAAGATTCATTTATTTGTTAAGTTTCCACTCTATTAAAACTTTTCAATACATTTGTTGCATATTTATATATAATTAGATCAGGTTTCTTCATAATAGCATTTTCCAAAATAATAATACCATCTATTAGCCCATATTAATTTGCAAACAACTTCTATATAGATCTGTTATTATGTGTATATCTGCACTCAAATCTCTTAAATTTGTAAAAACAAATATGTTATTAAAAGGTCTAGTAAACAAATCGTAGTATTTATTATCAACGCTAAAATAATAATCTTGCAACCGCTGATTTAAAAAAAAAAAGCATTATCTAAAGTATAAAATGGGAAGATAATACAAATATGCTTTAAAATTTCCCCATTTTTGGTAGTAATTAATGGCTTCGCTGCTGACATTTTGTTATAATTAAATGAGATAAGTCTAAATAGAGAAGTATTTAAAACTATTTGCTTAGAATGTGAATTAATGTTCAATATCGAACTAATCATTGTTGCTTTTTATTTCTCAGTATTTTCTGCACCACTGGTTAATAATAGATATGAAGTATTCCCTTAGTTCTAGTAATTTAATGTTCTGAGTGCATTCACGATTAGTTTGTCATGATCTGTCAATACACCACCAATATCAAAGAAGTATGCAATTGAAGGGGTATGAACATTAGAATGATGTATATGTTTAGTGGTAACAGAATTTGCGTTACTACAGTGATAGTAATTAATTGCCAATTTAACTCTAAAGATAGGTGGGAATTTATGATGTATCTATTATCTCATTCTGATTTGTTTACTTTCCTTTTTTTTTTTTTTTTTTTGTTTTCCCTAATTCAAAAAAAAAGAAAAAATTTCGAACATTCATCACAATCTATCGAATTTAACTCAATTGAAAATAATGGTCAAACTTTACCCGCCCCATTCAAAAAAAAAAAAAAAAAAAAAAAAAAATTAACATTTAAATTTTAAAATTTACGAAAGGAGATAACGTTAATGCTACGTGAACCGACAAATATAAAAAATTAGAATGACAAACGATTTATTTTTATGACAAGAATAAATAAACTACAAATCATGTAACTTAGATGAATGAAATATCAAAGATTGTTATTAATTGAAAACGTAACAGTTGAATTAACTAAGAATAAGAAGATAATCATATTATTAACCATAACGTTAATAACCTGGTGCAAAGCACATTGCCCATAAATTATTCAATGAGCAGTAAAGTGTAATTATCAGCATGTGATATAGTCACGTAATAAAAATAATCAACAAAGTTTACGCAAAATAAATGTCATGAAACAGAAAGACCCTGTCAAAAAAAGTAGCTTGCCCGCTCCACGTAATGTTCAACAAAATTAGTTGTTTCAACAGTGGAAAGTAGCATTGTGTGTGTGTGTGAAGGGGAGGAAAGAATGTTAATGGTTAGAAATAAGTAGGTAATATAATCCACGTCATATATATTTTGATTATACTATTTTTATTTTGACATTTCTGCTGAAAAAGGGTTAACCATATTAAAGTGTTTGGTGAGGTGAAAATCTTTGGATATTTTACAAGAAGCAATGTATAATTTTTTAGGACGTAGATGTTTTAAATGGGTAATAAAATTGAATAAGATGCTCATTAGGCTAAAGTTTAAACATACGGTAGATCTCCCCAGATGCAAATGCTTGGATTTTGGTGTAGATATTATTTATTTACTGGGATACAAAATTAATGCGGGGGAGAAGGTTTGTGTATGTGTTGAAAGAGATTGGGGATAATTCTTCATATTTATATTGTGCGGCAACAAGTGGTGAAAAAAAAAAGAAAAAGGAAAAAAGAAAAAAAACCATGTGTTAGAGTTGTTTATTATTGAATATTGGATTACAACAGACGATGGTACGTAACTATTTCCATTTCCCTTTTTTCTTCTTTCTCCAGATTCTTAAGTTTTGAATGTATGATGGATGATAGTAACAAAAACTAGAATGAGTTTGATATGAGGGGAGGGGTTATATTTTTTTAACAAATTATCACCTTATTAGTTGTTTTTCTTATTGTGTTTTGAAACTTTGAACAAGCAAATGGATGGTTTGTCCCCCGCGATTGTTTTTCCATCGATATTCCATGACTTTCTTTGAAGTAGTCTTAATAACTTTAATTTCTCTCTCCACATTTAATTTTTTATTTTAATTTTTTTTCATTTTCTTTAACAAATCAAATCAACATTCACAAAAAAAATATATATAACAAATTTAACTTACCCTTTTTAATCTTATTCTTATTAACTGTATTATTTTTTCCCTCCCTTTTTTTTTAATTTAATTTAATTTAATTCATACTTTAAATAGTGGAAGTGGCAAGGTTGTTTTGTTTGTTTTGATATTTTTTTGTGGAAGTTCGGATTAATTTTATCACAGGGGGGGGAGGGGGGGAGGCTGGCGTTGTATTGTTTTAAACTGAGAAATCAGCGCAGATAATTATCTAGCAATTATCATAACAAAAAAAAAAAAAAACAGGTTTTTCCACGTTAAATTTTCTCCCTTTTATTTTCATTTTATTCTAATATTTTTTTTTTTTTTTTTTTTTCATTTTTCTCTTCTTTTTTTTTTTTTTTCCATTTTGATTTTGCATTTTCTACATCACCTGGTTTAATTTTCTTTTTTGTACAACTATTAATAATAATACACTATCGTTTTAAACTCGTTAATCTGTGCGACCTCTTCCACCTCATGCATTTATTTTAATTATTTTTATTGTGTGAATGGAAGAATATAGAGAAAAAAAATAAAAAAAAAACACTGAAACACAATCAATATATATATATATATAAGTATGTGCCTTTTTTTTTTTTCGCTTAATGGATAATTCTCTTGTTTTTTTTTTCCTTTCATAGTTTTTTCTTATACTTAATTATTAGTATTCTGTATGTATCTAAACCCTACAATAAAATCAAACAAACTAAACAATTTATACCTATTCGGTTTGATAGTATAAATACTTTTGATATTTACAAACAAAAAATACACACAACTTTAAACAAAACAATTAATCATGGTTCACTTAGGAGCAAAAAAACCACCTGCCAGAAAGGGCTCAATGGCCGATGTCCCAGCTGATTTAATGTCTCAAATCTACGGTTTTGAAACTATTTTCAGTGTTTCTCCACAAAAGTTAAAGGCCATTGTTAAGCATTTTATTACTGAGTTGGACAAGGGTTTATCCAAGAAGGGTGGTAACATTCCAATGATTCCAGGTTGGGTTTTGGAATATCCTACTGGTAAGGAAACCGGTGATTATTTAGCCATTGACTTGGGTGGTACCAACTTGAGAGTCGTTTTGGTTAAATTGGGTGGTGACAGAACTTTTGATACCACACAATCCAAATATAAATTACCAGATCACATTAGAACAACCAAAGATAAGGATGAATTGTGGGCATTTATTGCTGACTCTTTAGCCACCTTCTTGGTTGAACAATATCCAAATGGTGTTACAGGTAATTTGCCATTAGGTTTTACTTTCTCCTACCCAGCTTCCCAAGATAGAATTAACGAAGGTATCTTGCAAAGATGGACCAAAGGTTTTGATATTCCAGGCGTTGAACACCACGATGTTGTTCCAATGTTGCAAGAACAAATAACTAAGAGAAACTTACCAATACACGTTGTAGCATTGATTAATGATACCGTCGGTACTTTAGTTGCTTCTTTATATACTGATGGTGAAACAAAGATGGGTTGTATTTTCGGTACCGGTGTTAATGGTTCCTATTACGATATCTGTTCAGGTGTTGAAAAGTTGAATGGTAGATTAGCTTCCGATGTCACCCCAGATACTCCAATGGCTATCAACTGTGAATATGGTTCTTTTGATAACGAACACTTGGTTTTGCCAAGAACCAAGTATGATGTTCAAATTGATGAGGACTCACCAAGACCAGGTCAACAAACTTTTGAAAAAATGACTTCTGGTTACTACTTGGGTGAATTGTTGCGTTTGGCCATATTAGATGTTTACGAACAAGGCTTAATTTTCAAGGGCCAAGATGTTACCAAGTTGCAAAAGTCATATGTTATGGATACTTCCTATCCAGCTAGAATTGAACAAGATCCATTTGAAAATTTGGAAGATACTTATGATCTGTTCAAAAACGACTTGGGTATTGTCACCACCGTTACTGAGCGTAAGTTAATCAGAAAGTTGTCTGAATTAATTGGTACCAGAGCTGCTAGATTGTCTGTCTGTGGTATAGGTGCAGTTTGTCAAAAGAGAAACTACAAGACTGGTCATATTGCTGCTGATGGTTCTGTTTTCAACAAGTACCCAGACTTTAGTAAGAGAGCTCATCAAGCCTTGAAAGATATATACGACTGGGAAGAAACTGATGCTACCAAGTTTCCAATTCAAATTGTTCCTGCTGAGGATGGTTCTGGTGCTGGTGCTGCCATCATTGCTGCTTTGACTGGAAGCAGATTAAAGAAGGGTTTATCTGTCGGTGTTGCTCCAGGTAAATAATTTTGATGATTTTTGTATTTTTTTTTTTTAAAAAAAAAGACCCTTTTTGTTTATCTAATGATTTTGTCGATGAAATTTTTTTTTTATTAATTTTTTTTTTTTTCTTTTTTTTTTTCCCTCTTTTTGTTTTGTTGAGTGATTTTCCATGCATGTTATGCATGATTTATAAACAAACGAAGAAAGCAGAAGAGGAAGAAGAAGAAGAAGGAGAAAAGGTATTTGTATATACATATATATATTACACGTAATGTAAGTATGTTTCAATGAATGATGTAATTATTGGTTATTTTTATGATTTTTTTTTCTATTCAACATAGTGTAATCTCATATGTTTTATTCGATATATTTATACGGAGGCAGTCTTCCGAGGTTAGTAGCTTTTTTAATCGTATATTAATTGGTCTCGGGTCTCGGATCTCGGATCTCGAAGGCTGGGCATCCTTAAAATTCAAAAAAAAAAAAAAAAAAAAAAAAAAAAAAAAATTCTATATATAATTTCTCTTTCCAATTTCTCAAATAACATAAAAAAAAGTGGAAATGGCAGTTTAATTATGTGTATTTTGCAAGCAAGTTGGCTAATAATGCGTTCACGTGAATATGTAAAATAATATCTAGTCCAAATAAAAATTATAAATAAATATGAACATTAATTCCTCATTCGTAATCATTCATAATTCCCCGTAGGACAAAATACAATAACTTTACCAAGATATATTTAAAAAGACGTTACCTTTTCCCATTTTTTGGTAAATTGAAAACATGATTATATTTGCAATTCAAACCAACACCGCAAAGGGAATTGACACCTGAATCATTGATTGATAATCCGATTCCGTTTTATTTCATTTTATAAGCATACTAGTTGCAACATTAAGTGTTCCCTAAGAACAAAATCATCAAACTTTTTCTTAAGAAATCATCTTGAATTTATGAATTTAGTTAATAATAAAAAACATCTAGCATATTGTCTGGCCAGGAAAATAAAGGAGTAAGTTGATAAACCTATATCGCAAAAATTAATAATATTTGATGCATACAAGTGTTATCGATATTGATTTGTTTGTATCTTATGTATTAATCTTTAAACATTCAGAATTAGTGAAGAGAGGGAGGGGATATATATATATATATATAAACCAAAAAAATATACCGAGTACTGAATCTTTAAAAATGTTTAAACAATGGTTTCTAGATTAATGGCATAATCTAATACATTATTAATTACCATCTTATCGTCATGTTCGTCATTTTTAAATTCTTTATTATCTTCTTTAAAATAAATCATACCCTTTGATATCTTCCAATTCAAATCAAGCGCAAATTGTTCCACTTCCTTTTCATTCTCAAAAAATAATAAAGTTTTGGTTGCTGATAATGATAATTTGTCATAAGCCATTTCAGTATTGTGTGCGATTTCTTCTCTAATAGCTTCTAATAAAATATCGGTGAATAAAACGTACTCTTTCAAATTTCCAAAGCCACTTTCACTGCTAGATCCATTATTTTCACTTAATAATAGCAAATTTCTAGCTTTCTGATAATTCCCCTCCATTAACCACTTTTCAACTTTTATTGGATAAGATAAATACTCATCATCCTCCATATTGGTGATTCTCTTGCTTAGATATTCTATCTCTTCATGAAATCGTGTTATATCGCGTTTAGATAGCAAATACAACAAATATAAGCTTATTAACTTGTTTTTGTATGTAGAGGTGTTTAAAGCAGTAATATCTGTACTAAAATAAAAAGGCCTCAATTGTGAAAAATAATTTTCAAAAGCTTCAAACTTACCTAAATTGACACTTGCCAGGGCACCAGTCTCTATAATACTTCTACTTATAATTAAATCATTGGCATACGATATATTATCCTTAGCCTTGTGTAAATCCGGAACTAATAACCCATGTTTAATTAATTCAAGTTTGATTGATGGTAACAATTCTTCGCAAGCGATAAAATTATTTAAATCTAAAGCAGTTTTTAAATTAGTAGTCAATTCAGTTAAGTTAGACATATCTTGTATATTTTTTTTTGAATAGTTTAAGTGTTTTTCTATTTTCTTTCTCGCATACAGAAAATTTGAGTTACGACTAAGTTAATACTTAAAAGAAGAAACGAAAAATAATAATAATAATAATGAAGGGAAAAGCTTTGGTGGCAAAAAAAAAAAAAAAAAAAAAAAAAAAAAAAAAAATTTAATAATAATAAAATAAAAATTGTTTCTAAAGTGTTACCCGACTTTTTAGTATTAATCGAGCTGAAGTAAAATTTTCAACCGAGTATTACAAAAATACCCACATTAAAAAAAAATATATATATATATAAAAAAGAAATCTCGTAGATCGTAGAGTTGTTATTATTTCTCTATCAAATAAATAACTATTCGGAAATGTGAACAAGCATGTACTAGTTACTAACATGACCTTCTTCATTCGCATAAAATTGAACCCCAATTTTAACCTTCTGTGCGCTTCCGCGTGACAACTTCCTAATTTTCTTTTGCAAAGTGATAATTCTACCCCTAACACTGGCACTAGTTTTCAAATCATCCTTACTGATTTGAACAATTACTTCAATTGTCCTTTTTTTGGAAGGAGTTGCTGCTGCATCAATATCCATTTCATCTTTTTCATTAATTTGAAAATTAAAAACGCCATCTCTTATGTTACCGCCAGGATGAACGCCACAAATGACATACATGATCGTACCAATGTATTTGGTCCACCATATAAGTTTTTCCCTCTGTGATCTATCACCATCCCTTAGTACAACCTCTTCAAGTTTCTTTTTATATTCCAATTCTGGCTGTGGAATGTCCCCACCCCATCTATCACACAAAGCTATACCAATTAGGGCTCTTATACGATGTGACAACCCATGGCATCCAGCAATGATTCCTGTTGTGGCAACATGCAAGGCGGCGGTAGATTGTAATTCTTTTGGATATGATGCATGCACAAATGCCAAATTACACAACGCTGGTGCTACTCTTTTATATATCATTGGTGGTATTTCATCCAGTGGCATTGCTGTTTTCAATAAATCCAAGTATTTCGAAGCCAATAATGGTGAATAAGGTCTTGAGGCAATATGTAATGGATCCTGTGCACGTATTTCCCTGGGCAAGATAGAATACAAGGTACCCTCTCTAACACCTCCTTCGCTAAAATGCATATTGCTGATGTTAGGCAATGATTCAAAGGCAGCGCTCATTAACAAACCAACAGCTGGTAATTGTTGTGCCCTTCTTTCTGACACTTTAAATATCTTGGATTTGTTATGGCATTCTGGTACATGGCCTTTTAAAAATAAATAATCGCACATAGAGCAAAATTCGTCATAAGAACAAGAAAACCCATTGATAATGGTTTGAATTGGATAATCTTTAATTTGAGACAATATTAAATGGCCCATACCTCTTAAACCACCACCACACGCATATATATCGTAACCACCATTCTCTGTGGCTCTTTTTTTCATTTCCTCGGGAATCCCGATATGTTTGATGGCCCGCTTGTAGGCATCCTTAATTTCCAAAAATAATGCCCTTCTATCTTCTACCTTCAATCTTCTAGACAGAGCACCAGCACCATAAGGTAACGAAATCGGAGTAGACGATTGTTTGATTTCTCCATTAAAGCATTGGATCCACGATAATTGAGTGCTACCACCACCCAAATCCATATATAGTCCCGAAACAGAATTAAACGATGAGATCACACCATAAGCACCAATTCTTCCTTCCTCTTCTTTTGGTAAAAGCTCAACTTGCCATCCGGTCGAATTATTTATTGCCTGAATGAAATCCTTGGAGTTTATGGCTTCTCTTGTAGCTTCAGTAGCCACCACACGAACACCAGTAGAAGGAACACCAAAATCATCACAGATTAATTTAAATCTTTTCATAGCAGCACAAACATCCTTGATGGTCTCCACAGGTATAGGTGCCTTTTCTAAAGAGTTTGGAGAATATTGAACATCAAACAATGAGATACCCACTCTGTCTTTAAAAACACAGGGCATTATCCTTGCATGGTGAGAAGCTTTCGAGGAAATACTAAAACGGATACCGTTAGATCCAATATCTACAACAGCGCATAAATTGCGTGAAACCACTTCTCTTTCAGAGCCCAAATTTTCCATTCTTGATTCTCAAATTAAAAAAAAACAAAAAAGGTGTCTTGTATCTTAGTGTGTATATATGTATATATGTAAATGTTTTTGTAGATATTTAAATATATATATTTACGTTCAGTATATGTAGTAGAAAAGATAAATTACGAAAATATTAAAATTATTAAGCTCAAATTAAAAGTGACTAAAGTTGAAAAAAAAAATTTTTTAATTTGATTCTGCAATTTTTTAGCAAACTGCGCATTATATCAAAGAGGAAAAGCTTATATAGAGTGAAGGCATATTCTATTTTTTTTTTTTTTTTTTTTTCTTAAATCTACCTGTAAAAAAAAAAAAAATTTGTAAATAGTTGTTACTGCGAGCTGATACATTTTATACATCACATAAACTAAACATAAATATACATATATAAAACCTACCTAAGTCCATTCTATTTCCGATCCAAAACAACTCATGATAGAACCAGATTCGTTATCAGAAGTAGAATCTGACTTTTCCAATGGGTCTAAAACTGCTTCATCCCTACATGCAGTGTCTGCATTTGTTAAAACATCAACCCCTTTATTATCCTTCACAGCAACTTCATTGGTATTCAATGAAGACGATGAAGAAGACAAAAACTCAATCTCCTCTGGTTTTAAAACTTTTTGGGGGTTGTGCTGTTCGTATATAGTAATTTTGTAATTTTGAGCAACATCTTTGTCCTTCTGGAAATACAATGATAAAAGAGATGATGATGAACTGGATGATGATGATGATATTGTTAACGGGTCGCTATGATTTCCATCAGTAATTTCTTTTATTTGATCGGATAATTTTTGTTTTCTATCTAAAACTCCTTCAACACCGTCTGTTGTAGAGGCACTTTTCACAGTGGAAACTACTACACCGTCTGTTGTAGAGGCACTTTTCACGGTGGAAACTACCACACCCTCCTTACAACATAAGTGTCTACACGCTGCCTTGTCTTTGCATGAATGCTGACACTCATAATTTCCATTTGGTAGAACCTTCCTATTATTATTGACTATATTTTCTGGATTTGACTCTTTTTGTGTTTTTTGGTAGTTTGCCAACAATACCGTGATATCATTGTCATTTTTTTTAATCTCTTTCGAATCTTCTTTAAGTAATTTTCTGTGGGAGCCTGGTAATACTTCATCACACGATAAAATAACCTCCTTTGTGACTCCTGCTATACACTCGCAACTAACTAGCACCTCTATCTGTTCATTTACAGAGTCAATTTCAGTAGCTATTGAAAAAACTTTTGGATATTTCAACTTTGATAATTGGATCCTTCTGAAATCTATTAATTCTCCAGATCTCTTTAAGGACAATATATCGGCATACAATGTTTGACCATGCCATGAAATAACACTAGAATCTGCAGAAATCTCGGAAGTAATAGTCATCTTTATTTTCTCCCCCCTTTTGGTGATCGAACTGGAAGATTCACTGGATATCTTCAATTCAGGAATTGAATCCACCTCTTTTTTTAATTTCAAACCCATTCCTGTCCGTAACCCTAAAAAATATTCCAACTGATTAAAAGTAGTTTTTTTTAAAGCGTCTATGTTTTTGACATTGTGTTTGATCAATTTATTCACGGAAGCAATTCCTATGTTGCTGAATTGTTTTAAAACCATTGAAGTGTCCTCCCAACATTTACCATTTACACATCTAAGTAAGAATAAAGTATTTTTTAAAGCCGTTCCGTTTCTTTGGAAGATAAAACAATCAATCATACATTTTAATATCCTATGTGAATTCTTAAAAGCCGACATCTTGTCTTGGAAAAATGCACTTTGTAGCTTTTTAAATAATTCGATTTTACTTAAATCGATTCCACCGAGTTCAATTTGAAAAATCAACGAAATCTTCTGGAATGTAGAGCTAATATTTGTATGCTTTTCCTGTTTATCTTTAAAGGGGAACCTTAGGGTTGCTAAACAATTTATGGTTTTGTAAAACCTTCTCTCATTGTGCTTAAGCCTAGCCTCGTTAAACTCTGCTGACTTGCACAATAAATTAAGAATGCTCTCGACTGAAAAGTCGCCTTCCGCTTTAATAAATAATTTTAGAGTCTCAAACAAAATGTAATGTCTAGATAAAGCAATACCATAATCTGTCGAAACAAGTCGATCCTCGACGTAAGCAATAACGCCCCAATCCAATAATTCTTTAATTAAATAATTTAGAAACCCCACTAGGTTTGCCTCTATGTTGGATATATTATCAACCTTTTTGAAAATATCCAGATAATGAGTTACATTCTTGGTAAGTCTAACATAAAAAAAAGTGTTTTTCAACCAAGTAATAGCAGTTTCCACTGAATAAACTGTCTGCAAAGTTACTTCTGCAGTTAAATGCTCCACTAGATTTAAATGTAAACTACTCTCCAACGGTGTTGTTCCATTGATTAAATTTTCATATTTAGCTTTAAATTTTGGTTCTGTTATAATAATAGCACATCCCTCCTTTTCAAACTGAGGCCGCCCAGCTCGTCCAATCATCTGAATAATATCTATTTTGGAATATTCTTTAGACCCAGTTGACGACCAATATCTAGTTCCTTTAATAACAACCAAATAGGCTGGAAGATTAATACCCACCGCCAAAGTAGATGTAGAACACAATACATTCACTTGACCTCCAATAAATAATTTTTCAATAATCTGGCGATCATCAAAGGATAACCCAGCATGATGAAATGCAACCCCACGTGACAAGAATTCTTTTAGTTGAGCATTTTGTATATTATAGTCACCTAGTGGTAATCGAGGATGTAATCCGTCGGCTATTTTTTTCGCAGTTTTTACACAGGAATTTCTTGTGGGGCAAAATATTAATGCTGCTTTACCTTTACTGTATTTTGCTATAATGCTGGGTACCTTGGTGGAATAAAATGCATCTAACAAAAAATCATTATTTGAAGAGCTACTGTAAGTCAAAATGTGTTTTGAGATTTCAACCTGTCTATATGAGTCATCAAAGGACAATATTTTTGCAGGTTTGCCTTGAGCGCCGCCCGTCTTCAACCACTCAGAAATATCAACAACATTGGGAATTGTAGCACTTACTGCAACAATTCTAATGCTACTACAAAGTGTGTTCATTCTCGTTAGAACAATTTCTAAGGTTGCACCTCTATTTTCCTTTATCATGTGGATTTCATCCACCATCATTAGTTTTACCAAATCAAAGAGTTTTACGTAGTCATCCCATTTCCTTGTTAACAAATCCCATTTTTCCGGGGTGGTTATGATAATATTTGACTTTCTGACTTCATCCACTTCCAAAATTGAAGTATCACTGGTAAGTATACCTACACTCAAAAAATTTGAAAACTTTTGTTTCCACGATTGATATTTTTCAGTGCATAGCGACTTTGTTGGTGCAATATATAAGATTTTAACACTTTTATATTCATTGGGTACTAAATTTTTAAGTAACCCTAGTATGGCCAACTCAAACAAGACTGTTTTACCAGAACCTGTAGGAGAACTAATAACACAGTTTTGAATTGAGTCATATATATAAGGGAATGCTTCGGATTGCATTTTATTAAAATAATTAAAATCAAAAATAAGCCTATGCAAAGCCGGTAAATCATTTACACTTTTCAAATTAGAACTATTGTTCAATATAGATTGCGGCTCAATCACACTTTTGTTTTTTTTTTTTTTTTTTTTTAGTTTTTTAACTTTATCAAAATAATTAAATTGTGAAGTACTATCAGAGAAACCTTTCTCAATATTTGAATTAAATATCATATCATCAAAAAAACTAGTATTGCTAAAGGCTGGATCTACATTTTCCTTATTATCTGTTTGGTTACTATTGGTATACACATCATTATTATCATCGTCCAAAAGATTATTATGGGATATGCCAACATTAAAATTTGGTATCACTTTTAGTGCTGTTTTTCTACGTTTTTTGAATGATCCTGTTAACAAATACGTATACTTCTGTTTCTATTATTTTATATCCTGTAAAACAGAATATAACAGCTCATCTGTGTTAATATAGATATAGATATATGTTAGTCTGTGTTTTTTCTTCATAAAAAAGAAAATAAAGCCAATATATAGGGCTGTTTTTAAAATTTTTAAAAGTTTTAATATATACCTGTTTGTTTTTCTGGAAAAGAATACTTTTTCAGACTCATTGTTTTTGAAACTAAAGTGGATGTCTAGTATTCTGTTATTTCTTGTTACTTATTTATTTATTTTCCTTTTTGTTCTGCTTGTACAATTAGTGTTTGATAAATTTTTATAGAAATGAATGAGTTCAAATGACATATAAGTTGGAAAGTTATTATGTTTTTGTTATTCACTTATTTACTTATTTTAACCGCTGAGAGTGAGATCTTGGATTCATTATAAACCTGGTAAAGCCGCTGTCATTTCCTGTAAATTAAAATTACCTATATAATACATATGTTTTTTGCCC
Source organism: Saccharomycodes ludwigii (assembly GCF_020623625.1). Lineage (NCBI taxonomy): Eukaryota > Fungi > Ascomycota > Saccharomycetes > Saccharomycodales > Saccharomycodaceae > Saccharomycodes > Saccharomycodes ludwigii. The sequence continues at coordinate 38,439 of NC_060202.1, forward strand.
CTTAGAAAAAGAAAAAGGTAAAAAAAAAAAAGTACAAAACCCTAAAATAGGGTATTAGTTAAAAATAATATGTTGCTTTCAAAGGAAAATACTTTTTTTTTTTTTTTTTTTTTTTTTTTACGTCCCCCTTTTTTTTTTTTCTCTATTCATTATAATGACATCTATACCTCATAGTATAAAAATTGATATCAAGCTCACCTCTCTCTCTTTTGTCCTTATTTCTATTTTAGTTCGATTATATTAATTCAACAAAGAGAATTCCTTTTTTTTCTCTGAGGGGTTACACTTAAAATGATTCCTGATATCATACAATTATACGCGAGATAGAATAAAAAAAGGAATTAAGAAAAAATATAATAATAGTAAACATGCAAGAAATAGAAAATTCTAACTCATTGCTAAGATTGCCAGACGTTCGTACCATTTCAAATTGCTCAATCAAGGACAGTTGTAACAGTGACACAAAGGAAAAGGAAGAAAATTTTGATAAAAATGATAGAGCCAACAATAGTACAACAAATACTAAGACCGAATGTAAGGAAGAGAGGAAGAATATTAATAGAATTGAATCTTTTGGTGAATCTGTAAACGAAACACAAGATGAGGATCAAACAGGGGAGGATCAGGGGGAAAAAAATAAAGTCAGTAACGATGAATTTAGGTCCAGTAAAAGACAGCATTCCGACCTTTATGAAATTGCAAGCGATATGCTTCGCAACGCAACGCCCATCCCTAATATAGAACTTATTTTCGAAGGAATCTCGTATTCCCTATTTAAACTGGGTAATGATAACAATTTTGATTTGATAGATGATGAAAATGAGAATGATGACAACGTTAGCTATGGACAAGACTTAATTACTCACTTATTTCATGATATTGAAGTGTTGAACTATAATATGGAACAATTTTTTTATAGTTTAAGAAAAGTCTTGGAAAGAATAGAACAAAGCGCAAATTTGAGAAATAAAGAGTTGATTATAGAAGTTCCAGCATTAGATTTGAAACTAACTGAAGATAATAAATATAATAAGTGCATTGAGCTAAGAGATATATTGAGTATCTTTGAAGGATTTGAGAAAAATTCAAAGGCGACAGCAAGCGAATTGAATCATTTGGTGTTAGAAGTTGAATTGGGTGTTCGTTTTCTCACGCGTTACAACGACTTGGTAGATTTAATGCATAATAATGCCACTTTTAATCAAATAAATGGGTTTTCCAATGATAAAACGCACCCGGTTGTTTTAGATGATTTAAATACAGAAGATAATACTAAACCTATTGAGATCATGGAAATCAGTGAAAACGAAGACAATGAATAAGGATGATAATACAGTATACTAGATTTATCTACAAGTTATGTATATAGCTTTTACTTTGAGTTGACTAGTTGATTTCATTTTTTGTGCCCTTATTATTATGTCAAATTTGATGGTTTGCATATATAATGGAGGGAGGAGGGGAAATTACAAAACTTTTGAAAAATAATAATTTTATTAAAAGCCATCGAATGCTAGATTCAATTAGATTCTTCTATTATTCCTTTTAGCTCTTTTTTTTTTTCTTTCCCACCCTCATAAATCACATAAAATGACCAGTTGTTATTACTATCTTTTCTATGCATACAAAATGTTTACGTCTTTTCTTTAATCTATCCCGCTCAAAAAAAAAAAAAAAAAAAAGAAAAAAAAAAAAAAGTGCTACGAGCCTTAAAAGGAGACAGATGATATTTTGTTTACTTCAAAATAACTAGCAATTTGTTTTTATTGCCGCCATAGTTTTACATGTAATCAATTTTAATCAGCCGCTAACAAATAAAAAAAAAAAAAAAAAATAATCATAACAATTGAAAAGATGTATATTTATAATGAGAATACCGATGATGTTCATGATGCTATGGATCCTATGAATTGGTTATTAACTTGTGCTACTAAAATACCTGATATAGTGCCACTAAAAAGTGATAATTCATCGTTATTAGATGAAACTATTGTTGTGCCTCATAACAACAAAAAATTATTAAAAAAATGTGTCAATTATAAGCTAAAACTCAGACACTTGATAAAAGTTAAAGAGCCATTTTTAAAAAAATTTTATCTTGAAATTAATAATGATTTTATTTACTATGAACGAAACGATATGATACTCAAAGCGACAGATGGCGGCAATTTATTTAGTTTACTTATTGCTAAAGAATATACAGAATGGGTCCTTGAAAAAAGTGCTTTTGAAGACACTTTGCAGAACGTTTTATTTTATTTAATGGATGAAAAGATAACTATAAATAAAAAGCTCAAACCTATGCTTTCACAAATAACAAATTCGAAGGTCAAGGTTCAATTTTTTTTTGAACCGACACGGGGAATTAATAATACAAGGGAATTGCATTCTTATTACATTAGCGATTATTTGCCTCCGCCTGAGGTTACAACACCCATAAATAGTGTCTCTAGTATTAAAAAACATGTAATGAAACCTACTATAAACTATTTCAATACAGAAAATATGTTTGATGAAATAATTCAACAAAATGGGACGAAAATTAATATTAAAGAAAATTTTTTTTTAAAAATGAATAAACTTAATAAGCCATCTAGAAATTTGAAGGCTTACTTGCTAGAAATGCCAGCCATTAGTAACAAAAACACTCTCCAAATGGGTGAAAAACCATGCTCATATTATCACATTAGTAAGCCCACATGGCCTGTTTCAACTAACATAGGAAAAGGAAATAATGAAGAAATTAATAACAAAATTGGAATTTTTTGCAAAAACGTCTTGGAAGAGGATCTTAATCCTTTATCATTTTTGAAGCTTGAGCTACCTGAAATAATATCACATGCTAATAATGAAATGAAATTTACAACATTTTGGAACAAATTTGGCAAAACCAAAACTAACGTTTGGGACATTAATAATCGTAATTTAAAGACTTTAGATGAGTTCATTTTTAACAAGCAAAATTTTGAAATAAATATATGGAAAGTGGATGAGGTATTGGCCGGCACTACAAATGTTATAGGAAACAGTTTAAAAAATACTAAATTCTCAATTTGCTTGAAAAAAATATTGGGCTTAAACCTTAGTTTAACAGCGTCCATTGATAATTCTCCAGATCTTTTATTACCCTTGATTGAGAAAACCTGTATGAAGGATAATGTAATCAAGGAAGAAAGATACGATAAAAATATTAACATTGGTACGCATATTAATGACGGAGATACTATTATTAAAAAAAAAAAAAAGATGAAGCGTCAGCTAAAAGAGCATTTTTCTTTGACAGTTCCTTACGTGATTTAATTAAAAGAAAAAAATCTAAATTGGATTTGCCCTTAAATACTGGAGCTGATTCCACCATCTCCAAAGTTAAACATGGGTTTTGGAGCGCAATTTTTGACAATACCTTGAATACTAGCCATATTAACAATATTCCTCAGATAGATATAAATAATCGAACTAACAATACACATCCTATTAATAGCATAATGCCAGCTTCAGATTCCTTGACCATCAAACCAAGATTACTTTGTAAAAGAAACAATTATGAAATTTATGGTAAGGTAACCAAAACCTCGTATATTATAGCAAATACCAATATTGTTCCAATTAAGCTTTTACAAAAACTGTATAATACTTTTCCGGAAAGTATTATCGTATTTGAGCAGGAATGTTTTAAAGTCATGAGGTGTGAGTTCATATTAAACGCAAGCTGTTGTATTAAAATTATTAATGATTATAAAATCTTCCAAAAACAATCTACTTCCAATAATATATTACTAGTAGATGATGAACTAAATGATTTATGTATAAAGTACAAAACTGTATTTATTATTTTAACATCTAATTTGGAAATACATGATAACAATTTGTGGAAATGTCAAATCTTGTTGAAGAGCAGATGGCCAATAACTAAATTGAAAGTCGCAGTTTCAACACCAGACTATGAAGATATTGCGTCATCAATTTTACAAATTGTTGGCTTTGTCACATGCATCATTAGTGATAGAGAAAACGACTGCAAGGGTATTATTAACTTGGATTGTACAGGTAGCATTGACGAGTTAATACTTATAGAATTAGGATTAAACAATTTTCAAGTCAAAAACGTTTTAAGAGAGTTTAAATCTGCATATGACTTTATTAATTGTTCAAAATCAACAAAATTACGTATATTAGATGGTAATCTGGCACAAGTTGATAGCTTGTGTAAACTTTTGAGTAGTGACTTCCCCCAAGTGAGGGCATTATGAGTGATATACTTAGTTATGTATCAAGATTGTACCTAATAGTTTATAACGATAGTTTCCACGCCTGTGAAGCAATTAAGAATAAGGCGTAGATGTATATATATTATGTATATATTACTCGGGTAACACATTTACTAGCGAGTATTGCTAACAGTACGTGCGTTTCTGTGTTACAAAAAAAATTATAAAAAAAAAAAAAAATTAAAAAAAAAAAAAAAAAAAAAATAAAAATTAAAAATTAAAAATTGTTTGTTGTTATTTTTTATTTGATCATTATTATTATTATTATTAGTACACTTAGTATTACAATATTTCTCCCCTCTTCTGTTAATGAAATTATACAATAGCTGTAAGTTTCATATATTACTAACAACCCAACGAAGTTGTTCTTTTAAAATATTAACTTTAAGCACATTGGTCCAAAAATGGTTGTTTTAGCTGCATCTATCACCACTCGCAGTGGGAAGCCTTTATTATCCCGTCAATTCAAAGATATTACCAGGGATCGTGTAACAGAATTACTTTCCAATTTTCAAGGTTTAGTTTCCAACTCTAAATCACAACACACTTTTGTAGAAGATGAACATGTAAGATATGTTTATAGGCCATTTGAAGATTTTTACATTATTTTAATCACTAATCGTCAGTCTAATATTATTCAAGATTTAGACACTTTGAACTTGTTTACTCAAACAGTGAATTCAATGTTAAAGGGCTTTGACGAAAATGACATTTTCGATAATGCCTTTGAAATTTTAGGCTCTTTTGATGAAATAATTTCATTGGGTTACAAGGAAAATTTGACGTTGAGCCAAATTCAAAACTTTTTATCTATGGAATCTCATGAGGAAATGATTCAAGAAATCATCGAACGTGGTAAAGAATTTGATGCTAAGGAACAAAGAAAACGTGCTGCACAGGAGTTAATGAGAAAAGAGCAAGAAAGAAAAATGTATGGTGGTAATTTACCCGAAGAATCACTTAAATTTGGTGCTCATAACAATGCTTCTAATTTGAACAATGCTTACAATAGTTATTATAGCCAGGCCTCTCCAGAAGCTCAGAAATCATATTATCAACACAATACTGGTAACGATAATAACGGTATTCCTTCTTCTAATGAGGCATATGGGTCTAACTCGTTAGAAAAATCTGTCAGGGGGTTGAAGATTGGAGAATCTATAAACAAAGCTTCCGGCGGTAGAAATGTTGGCAATATTAATAACAATACTGGAACATTTGGTACGAGAAGTTCCAATAACAATAATACCAGCGACAACAACAACAATAGTAACTTTATTAATACGAAGCCTACTATTGAAGAACCTGAAAATAATGGTATTTTGACAATGATCAAGGAAACAATCAACGCACAAATTTCAAGAGAGGGCGATGTCTCCACTTCTGAGTTAAAGGGTGTTTTGGAGTTACGTATTAATGATCCTGAATATAGCAAATCAAAATTATCCTTAAATGTCGGCTTAGTTGATCCTAAAGATAGATCTTTACAATTCAAAACGCATCCCAATATTGATAAAGCTGCGTTTTTGAAAGAGGGTACCATTGCTCTGAAAGATAGCTCTAAATCATTCCCAACTAATGACCACAGTTTAGGTGTTCTTAGATGGCGTAAGATTTGTAATTCAGATGATACTAGTTTGATACCATTACAGATCAATACATGGGTTTCTAGTGATGATGCTGGTATCACTGAAGTAACATTTGAGTTTGAAATTACAGTCAATTATGATCAACCATTGAAAGATTTATATTTTGTTATACCAGTGTATACAGATAATGTTAGTATCAACCAAGATGTAAATGATAGTCAGGCGGTCATTAAAGGCGTTGACGAAGAACAAGGTGTTATAGTATATGTAGAACAGATCCAACCTGGAGAACAAGGTGTTTTTGGCATCACTATTGATGCTGATGAAAATTCCTTATTTCCAATTAATGTATCTTTTGTCAATACCAATGCTGTTTCATCTTGTAGTGGTGTTTCTGTGGTTAAAGTTCAAGATGAAAATTCAAATTCCGATTTTCCGTTTGATTCTATTTCTACTTTGAAGACAGATAAGTATTTAATCATTTAGTTCAATACATATAAGTACGTGAATAGCAGCGAGGACAAGACTTCTCAGTTTTTATACATACATATATATCTATATATATTTTAAGAAAAAAGACTCCCAAAGGATCCTAAAATATATATATATATACAAGTAAAAGTATGTAAGAAAAGGTGCAAAAAAAAAATTAGCAATGTTTATTAAAAGGTATTGTAGTGTAATAAAATCAATATTTGGATAGTTTATCAAGTTTATGTATTTCAGACTAACTTATAAATTTAGTAAAAATTCATTGAAAAATCACTGTATTCACTTTGCCTTTTCTTATTATATATATTTAAAGCAAATATATATTTATGATGTGCGGATAATTTCGGTAGTTTTTTTCCTCGGTACAATTTCCCGTAACTAAGTGGAAACAAGATATATATATATAATTTTTTTTTTTTTTTTTTTTTTTTTTCTTCCTTGTTTAGTATTTTTTTTATCATCTTTTCGCCACCTTGGAATAAATTAAAAAAAAAAAATATACATATATAGCTAGTTCCTTTTGTTGTTACAGTTATTTTACGAAACACCTGGAACAATCATCATCCAACGAGATATATATATATATATATATATATACAATAGAAAATAACAAGAATGAACCACGATCCTTTTAAATGGGGTAGACCAAGTGACGAAACCTATGGTGAATACAACTACTCTATAGCTAATACTAACAATCATAATAGTAATTTTACACCCAATTCAAATACTCAACAACCAATAGTCACAGGTACCAGTGTAATTGCCATAAAATATAACAACGGTATTGTAATTGCGGCAGACAATTTAGCATCTTATGGTTCTTTATTGCGTTTTAATGGTGTAGAAAGATTGATTAAAGTTGGCACCAATACTATTGTTGGTGTATCTGGAGATGTAAGTGACATGCAATATATTGAGAAGCTATTGGATGATTTACAAGTTGAAAATAATTATGACAACGAGTATAGCGAGCATGAAGAAAAGTTACAACCCAGTTACATTTTTGAATACTTGAGTAATGTTTTTTATAACCGTAGATCCAAAATGAATCCCTTATGGAATGCTGTTATTGTAGCTGGTTTGGAAAAGGATAAAAAGACAGAAACTCTAGTTCCATTTTTAAAATATGTTAATTTATTAGGGGTTACATACGGATCACCAACGTTGGCTACTGGGTTTGGTTCCCACTTGGCTCTACCATTACTAAGAAAAGTTGTTGGAAATGAAGAAGATGTATTGACAACTGATTTATCTGTTGCAAAGAATGCTATACTTGAAGGCATGAAAGTTTTATATTACAGAGACGCTCGTTCGTCTAAAACATTTTCCATAGCCATAATTGATAAAGATGAAGGATTGATTTTTGAAAGTGGCAAAGAAATACAGAACATGTCTTGGAAATTTGCTAAGGATATTAAAGGCTATGGTACCCAAACTGTTTGAGGCAAAAAAGGGACTTTCCTAATAATGGGCTTGTGCCCGTTCTCTTTTTAAGCTGCAGGGGAAATGTGGAAGCAAATATATGTATTTATATATGTGATTAAGCACGTGATTTATCCTCTTTCTCCTTCTTCTTCTCCTATTATTTGTTTCACTTTATTATTTCTTATATATTATTCTAACTAATATATAAGAATGATTGTGTTTATATTTTTATCTATTAAAAAGAATCTTATAAGTAATGAATTTGATTATGTTGCTTTACTGTACTACTTTATATTACTTTGGTATATATACATTTTAAAACGGGAAGGAAAATGAAATGAAATTTAGATTATTTTGCATAAATTAAATTATCATTTTTTTTTTTTTTCTCTCCTTCTTTTTTTCTAGAATATTTTATAAGATCCGTATATTATTCTAGAAGCTCAAGTAACTATTTTTTTTGTTTTTGTTTTGAAAGTAGTAATAATAATAATTTCTATTGTTATTAAGGCAAAATTTTTGAATTTTAGAAGCAGCTTTTTTTTTTTTTTTTTTTTTTTTTTTTTTTTAAATTTTTTTATATAAATAAAAATAAAAAAAAATAAAAAAAAATATTAATGAAAATGCAAAAAAACTTTTGCCCGCCAAATTCAAATTTATTTTTTTATATTGACGTCCCCCACTTTTATATATATATATATACATACTCATTTATTTATTTGTCATTTTATACCACAAAATCTACACATATATATTTCTCTTTTTCCCTTATAGTTTTATTTTCTATTTGGGAAACTGTTATAACATTACTTTCAAAATATATTAATAATCATCCATATTTAGATTACAAGGTCACTATATAACCCTTACTGCTATCAATAAAACAAAACAAATATTCATAACGAAACATACTCACAGAAATACTCAAAAAGAATATAATAGATAAGTAATAATTTCCTTTTTTTAAAAAAAAAAAAAAAAAAAAAGAAAAAAAAAAAGAAAAGGTTAATGTTTGAAGTGATTGTATTGGGAAGTTCTGGTGGTCCTTTTGAAACACAAACACAATGTTTTTTGGTAAGATTGAATAATTGCAACAATAATGATAGCAATAACGATGAGTATATATCCTTTGATGGTGGGTGTGGGTTAAATGCGATAGCTAAATTATTTACCGTTGAAAATAAAACTTATACCCCAGAGATCGATTTATACTGTACAACTACCACAAATACCAGCAAAATGATGGATTTAATCACTGATAAATCCGTTAATGTAATTTTAAAATCACCTGACATAAAAACAAGCCAGAACTCAAACATTTTATCCAAAACGTTACAATTTTATGGAAAAATTAACAAGTTCTTCATAACTCATGCTCATTTGGATCATATTAGTGGGTTTATTATCAATACACCAATACTATACGATCAATTATACAATGATTTAAATCAACATACCACAAATATGCAGAAAACGTTGTATGGTTTAGAGACCACTGTACGACCCATCACAGAGAATATATTTAATTGTAAGATATGGCCGAATTTATTAGCTATTAAAACGAATAGCGGTGATGCAAAAATATCCAGTGAAATTTTGATACCAGGGAAAGAATATGTTCTATCTTCTTCCCTTAGGAAAAATGATGCATACAGTATAGTAACTTTGCCCTTAAGACATGGAACCAGCATAACCACGGGGGAGATAGTTTTTAGTAGCGTATACATTTTATTCAATCATCTTTCAAGCGAGATGCTTTTTGTTTTTGGCGATTGTGAAAGTGATCCTACGTATTTAAATCAGGTTTGGGAGTATGCTACTAGTAAAACTTCTTTTAAAATTAAAGGGATATTTATTGAATGCTCAATGCCGGATGATCCTAGCGCAATTAACGATCCTAATGATCCAAACAATGGTGCTGAACTGTACGGCCATATGTCGCCTTATTATTTAATTTGTGAACTAGAAAAATTGATCAGGAAGATCCAAAGTAAAGGTAATACGCCATTTATATTAAATATTTTCATAACGCACGTTAAACAAAATACATTAGCAATGGCAACAAGTAATACCGATAATTATAGTTATAACCCTAAACTGCTAATACTTGAACAATTGAAATGTAATGCAAGAAAAAGAAAACTAGATAAGATTTTGAAGTTTTCAATTTTAATGAATGATTATACCTATTATGTTTGATTAGGCGTTGCTGCCATTTATAGTGTTGAAATAAAATACGAAATTTATAAATTGTATTCTTGCTACAAATTAACTTATATAATAATGATAATAACTATGGATAAATAGCAGGGGTTTCTTTTATTTCCTTTGTGATAAATAATACGGGATAATTATTAAAAAAAAAAAACAAAAAAATCACAACTCAACACCACCACCCTCAATAATGTCCATTTCAAGAGGTTCAATCGGTTTGAATCTATACTGTAAGGGTAGATTATTAATGGAAGAAACTTCACCATCTTGCAATGGCCTGTTTGTGAATGTAGTCTGTTTGTCAGTTTTACTAGTGGTCTTAACAGTTGCAGTCTTTTTTTCATACGGAACAACTTTAAATGGCCTTTGCTTAGATAAGAATTCAGGAACCGAAATCAGGTCTTTTGAAGTGGGTAGTAATCCAGCACTGAATGGATGTGGTTTGATTTCCTTGGAAGAAGAATCATAGTGAATCTTTGGACCTAAAAATTTAATCATGGGGACATAGGTCCATTGTGATTTAGCGGCAGTTGCCAATTTAACAGCTGTTGGGTTCATTTTTGACGTTTTATTGATAGTACTTTCTGGTGTTTTAATAGAATTAACTAATTTGTTCGTCACAACAGGTTTGATAATATCGATAGATTTTTTAGCGTTACCAGAGCTTTTATTACCGGTTATTATATTCTTTAAAATGTTTAATAAAGACAACTTGGCAATATATATGTGTGTATTGTATTTTTGTTTTTTGTTTTATTGGTATTTTGTGGTTACTATTTGAATTGGTTAACTTAAACAAATAAACAATGAAATCAATCTAGAATTGCATTACACAGAGAGCGTTTTTTCTTTTTTTTTTCTTTTTTTTTTTTTCTTTTTTTATTTCTTCTTTTTTAACTATCCAATCTTCAAAGATGGTGATAGAATGGGTTAATTGTAAGGAGAAAAAAAGAAAAGAAAAACAGATTACAAGGAACTTTTATTTACAAATGCTTAGAATTTCAGGTTTATTATTTTAAAACCATCGAGAAATATCGTGCATTTTTTTACCTTTAAACAAAAAAAAAAGACAACAAAATAAAAATTTAAAGGGGAGAAATTAAAAAAAATCGCTTTTTCTGTTTATTTTCGGAGCCGAGAATTTCTTAGCTTGTGATATTAATAGCACATCATCACCTTATACGAACATTTGTTTTTCCTTCTTTACGCGCGTCTTTTTCAATAATAAATAACAAAAAAAAAAAAAAAAAAAAAAAAAAAAACCAAAATTAATAAATCTCTGTTTCCCATTTGCCAAATAATGAACCAATGTTCGAAATATCATTTATCCAAAGAGAGGAAAAACCTAACAAATATATATAAAAAGACCATAGAAACTAAAGTAGGAAAAGATCCGATCATTACTATTACTTATTAACATGGATCATATTTGTCGTTGTGAAAATGAAAAAACCCTAGGTTTATTTGTTAAACAACAAGACTATGATAAGCATTCCGATAGCACGGCTCCTTCTTTTTCCCCATCAATTATTAATCATAATAGCCATATACTAATATGGTTATATGTAAAACTTTTATTCAAAGTTATACTCTTAATACTGATATTAATAGTTTTAGTAAAATTCGTTCTAATAGTTAATCAAGATTTTAATACGAAAATAGATATTCTAAACACAATTGAGCGACAAAAGTATTTGGAATGTAGTGAAAATTACCATTTAAATCATTGTCATAGTGATACTGACGAGGAGATAGTTCCTGCATTGAAGGAAATTTGTAATGAATATTTTCTTTGCATGTCTAACTCCAATAATAATAAAACGACGATGAAAAGTAAATTGATCGTGTCTATATTTTCAGAGTTAATTAATGAATTCGTTTCTACGATTCATTATAAATCGATGGTTCTACTACTTTTGGTGATGATAATTATATTAAAAGTGTTAGTTTTATAACATTTTTTTTTTAGGTCCGTTGTTCCTTTTAGATTTTTATTTCTAATGTTGCAAAAAAAAAAAAAAAAAAAAAAAAATATAATACAAAATTATAATGTTCGGTGCTATACTGTGGTTTAATGACACGGGAAGACAAGATAAGTCAAAATTACACACACACAAATATATATAATATATACATCCAGTAACTTGACTCAAGCATATTAAATTTCCTTAATTCTATAAAATTTATAAAAAGAAGCTGATAATATTTATTATAAAAAAAGCTTTTTTTTTTTACAAAAACAAGAAAAAAAAAACAAAAACAAGAAAAAAAAAAACAAAAACAAAACCAAAAAACAAAACCAAAAAAATTCTTATCAATGACCACTATTCCCACGCTAGAATTACCTCCTCAGCCAGTGGGGAATGATAATCCCACAAAGTTACCACCACAAAGAATTCCTATTATAGGTTTTGGAAGTGGCACTAAATGGAGGATAACTAAATCCTCTGGTGAAACCAAGGGCAAATTTATCCAACAACTAGCTGATCAAGTTAAAAATGCAATCGAAGTGGGATTTAACCACATAGATACAGCAGAAGCCTACAAAACTCATGATGAAGTTGGTGTGGGCATAAAGGAAAGTGGTATTCCAAGAGAGAAGCTATGGATCACTGATAAATACACCACGTGGTCTTGGTTATGGAGAAAAGGCACCGGCCCGCTAGATTCTTTAACTATTTCATTAAAAAAAATGGATTTGGAATATGTCGACTTATATCTTTTACATACCCCTACCATTACTTTGGAAACTAGCGGTATTACATTAAAGGAGGCTTGGAAACAAATGGAAACTATTTATGAATCCGGCTTAGCAAAAAACATCGGCGTTTCAAATTTCTCAGTTGCAGATTTAGAATACATCAAATCTTTTGGAAAATATAAACCTCAGGTTAACCAAATCGAATTTCATGCCTATTTACAAGCACAAACTCCTGGCATTGTTAAATATTGTTTTGATAATGGAATTATAGTAGAAGGTTATTCTCCGTTAACCCCAATCACCAAGGCAAGACCTGGCCCCTTAGATAACTTGCTAACCAACTTAGCTGAAAAGTATGGAAAATCGGAATTGCAGATTTTGTTAAGATGGGTTACTCAGTATGGTGTAGTAGTATTAACGACAAGTTCGAAAAGGGAAAGACTATTGGAAGCCATAGATATTTTTAGTTTTGAACTTTCTAAGCAAGATTTTGAGGAAATCTCAAAAATCGGAAAGCAAAAAGTTTTCCGTAGTGTGTTCAATGAGAATTACGATAAATATAACAATGTTTTATACGATTGATGTACATATATATTCTATTCTGACCGAGGTTTTCTCCACTCTCTAAACTCCTTTGATACTATTTCATTATATTTGTACTTGCTAATCTCCTCGCTATCTGATGCAATTTTTACCAATTTTAAATGATTATCTTGATACCATAATCTATAATAATTATCATCTTGGCTCTTGTCAATATTAGCCATCAACCACTCCATAACGCATCCGTACCACTTGATACAATCTACAAAATAAGCTTGTAAGTTCGAATTTTGGTTTTTAAAAAGTTCCGGGATCTCAACCGTTTGAAATTCTTCAACTGCAATCAAATTAAACTCATCGTCTCTATAACCATAGGTAATCCTTGGTATACCCATTAGGAAACATTGTAACCACGCACCAAATAACTTGTTTTCAAATTTTCTGCCCTGATTCTGATTAATAATTTGGGTGCTACTTTTCAATTCCAGATAATGCTTTAAATTGTCTCCATTTTGTGGCGAATCTTCATAAAAATCATATACAGCGTCTACCTCTCCAGCTAAAATCAATTTAAAGGAACTGATTCCTGTTTTAACAATCGAAATGTATTGCTCATCGTTACTGGCAACTTTTTTGTATCTTTTCTCCAATTTCTCCCTAGTAACATACGGCAATGGCTCAGGTAATGTGCAACAACTTTCAAATTTATAACCAGAATACAGAATTTTTTGCGAAAACAAATTTTCTTTCGTAAGTTCTGTTTCTTTGTTACTGTGGCTTTCATCTATGTTTTTTATAAAAATTTGGTTATCAAAAGTACAAATCTGTAAGTTAATGGGATTATTATACGGATTATTGTTAAAACACATTATCAAAGATTTTATTATACCTCTAAATGTAATTATGTCATAATTACCGTACCTATTGCTCGAAGACCCCTTCTTTTTTTTTTCTTTTTCTAATTCAATAATTGTTTTTAATAACCCATCCAACGAGCAATCATTGATAGGAGTAGCATTTTTAAACTTGGTAAAACCAGTTGACAATTTAATAACTCTCTTATCAACGTCTGCATCTGGCAAATAATAGTAATTTAAATACGAATGATCATTAATTAAATAGCTGGCTTCATAATGTACGGAAATTTTACTCTTAACGGCGGTAATACTATTAGAATCTGTCGGTGATGATGATGTTGATATTATTGATTTAGATTTTCTTGAATAACACCCGATTTCTTTTGGTTGTTTTAAAGCTGTAATATTACTTCTGGATTTGATAAATAGAGTAGCCGGTATATCTGACATTCTTAATGATAAAGAAAGTACACTCGTATTTTTTTTTTTTTTTTTTTTCTTTTTTAAAAAAAAATGTAAGCTACTGGAGTTATATATAACCTTATAAAAAAATTGAACTTCGAATAGCCAAGGGAAGAAATTTAGCATTGACCTGAAATAAAGAATATATTTTTTTTTTTTTTTTTTTTTTTTCTCTTTCATTTTTTTTTCTTTTCTTTTTTTTTTCTTTTCATAATTTGTCCGAGATTCTATGTCCGACGATGAAATGTTACGCTATTTTTACTACTATCGGATACTCAGCACAAAGTACAAAAAAAAAAAAAAAAAAAAAAAAAAAATGACTAAAAATTCTTGATAGAAAATACCATAAATGAAAAAACTTTTTTTTTTTCCATCTTTAAAAATTTATAAAATTTTCAATATGATATTTTTTTTTTTTTTTTTTTTTTTCTTTTTCCCTAACACTGAAACTTATTTCTTGTTAATATTAAAGATATTTAAACAATTTTTTTGTTTTAGCATTCTTAGAAAAAAGAAATCTTAAAATAACTACAAATAAAACAAAATTAACATGTCCACTTTAGTTATCGCTGGTAAAGCACCAGTTGTTGCTTATGCTGAATTAATTGCGGCTCGCTATGTTAATGCAACCCTAGGAAAAACTGCAATTACTATTGAAATTGTTGATGACAAAAAAGCTGCTCCAGCTGTCTTCAACGGTAAATCTGAAAATGTTTTAAAGGAGATAGCTTTGCAATTCCCACATATTTTTCCATCTGATTCCTTTAATGATGAATGGATCGGCATTGCATCCAATGAATTTATTGTCAAAAACTTTTCCAAACTAAATGTTTCTTTGGAAAAATTTGATGCTCATTTAAATCTAAGAACTTTTGTTTTGGATACTTTGAAACCAACCATCACCGATATTGCTTGTTGGGGTTCTTTAAGGTCTAATGGTATGCTTGGTTCTATCATTAAAAACAAGGTTTTTATTAATGTTACCAGATGGTACACTTTCTTGGAAGTCTCTCCAATTTTTGGCAAATCATTTGACTTTTTGAACGAATCCTTGAAACATGCTTCCAAAAAGAATAATGCAGGCAACAACGACAAGTCTGGTAAAAAGAAGGAAACCCACAAGGCTAATTTTGAAATTGATTTACCCGATGCAAAAATAGGTGAAGTTGTTACACGTTTCCCACCGGAACCATCTGGTTACTTACATATCGGACACGCAAAGGCTGCTTTGTTAAACCAATATTTTGCTCAAGAATATAAGGGTAAATTAATCGTCAGATTTGACGACACTAATCCTTCAAAAGAAAAGGAAGAATATCAAGATTCAATTTTGGAAGACTTGGAGTTATTAGGTATTAAGGGCGATCAAATCACTTATTCCTCAAGTTACTTTGATAAAATGTACGAGCTTTGTGTTCAAATGATCAAGGAGGGTAAAGCTTATTGTGATGATACTCCATTGGAACAAATGAGAGAAGAACGTGGTGAAGGTATCCCATCCAAGAGAAGAGAGAGATCTATTGAAGAAAATTTGGAAATTTTCACCAAGGAAATGACTAATGGTACTGAGGAAGGCTTAAAGAACTGTGTCCGTGCTAAGATCGATTATAAGGCTTTAAACAAAACCTTAAGAGATCCTGTCATTTACAGATGCAACCTGACTCCTCACCACAGAACTGGTACCAAATGGAAAGTTTATCCAACTTATGATTTCTGTGTTCCAATTGTTGATGCCCTCGAAGGTGTTACTCATGCTTTGCGTACTATTGAATATAGAGATAGAAATGCCCAATATGACTGGATGTTGGATGCTTTGAACTTGCGTAAAGTTCACATTTATGATTTTGCCCGTGTTAATTTTGTTAGAACTCTGTTGTCCAAGAGAAAATTGCAATGGATGGTTGATGAAAATGTTGTTTCCAACTGGGATGATCCAAGATTCCCAACAGTCAGAGGTGTGAGAAGAAGAGGTATGACTGTTGAAGGTTTAAGAAATTTTGTTTTATCTCAAGGCCCATCTAGAAACGTTATCAATTTGGAATGGAACTTGATTTGGTCCTTCAACAAAAAAGTTATTGACCCAATTGCACCAAGACACACTGCTATTGTCAACCCTGTTAAATTACATTTGGTTGGTCCAGACGCTCCTCAAGAACCAACTGTTGAAATGAAATCGAAACATAAGAAGAACCCAAGCGTTGGTGAAAAAAAGGTTATTTACTACAAAGACGTTGTCATTGATAAAGATGATGCAGATTTAATTAACGATGGCGAAGAAGTTACATTGATGGACTGGGGTAATGTTATTATCACCAAGAAAAATACTGATGGTTCTTTAGAAGGTAAATTACATTTGGAGGGTGATTTCAAGAAGACCAAATTGAAACTAACCTGGTTAGCTGACACAAAAGACTCTGTTGAGGTTGATTTGGTTGATTTTGACCACTTATTAACAAAAGATAAATTGGAAGAAGGTGACAATTGGGTTGATTTCATCAACAAGACCACTGAGTTCCACACCCCAGCCATTGCCGATTTAAATGTTAAAGATATGAAAGTAGGTGATATTATCCAATTTGAAAGAAAAGGTTATTACAGATTAGATGCTTTACCAAGTGATGGTAAACCATACATCTTCTTTACTATCCCAGATGGTAAGGCTGTTAACAGATACGGTGCTAAAAAGTAATAATATAACGTGATTTATATATATATATATATATATATATATATATATATATACATATTACTATAATCAAGCTTACTGATGTACTTAACTTTTATTTGTTCTTATAATCAAATAACGAATCAAAATCTCTAATATAGAAACCAAGACGCTTACAAAAATAATCACAATAAACCACCAGGTAATTCTTGTCATGTTTTTCTCGGCTATAGAGTCCACGCAAATATCAACAAATTCTAGAAAAACTTTGCACTTGTCATTTAATACTTGAACTCGTTCAGCAATTTCCAAGTAATCACGCATTGCACTATAGAGCGGATCTAAACTTGGTTCAAAAGACCAAAAAAATTCAGGAGTGTCTAAAATATTTGAAGACAAATTTACATCAACCCTTAATTTAAATAACTTACCGAATTTTTTTAATAATTTTTGTCTTGTCATGCCAAGCCTACCATATAAGGCCAATCGTCTAGGTAATTTGGTCACTGTGTGCAAAATAGGAAGTAGTCTTGTTTCAAATTTTGATAGCTTACACGATTGGGCTATTGCATGGGATAAAGTTAATTTTATGATATGATCACCAGATCTTAAAGTTATTACATCATTTAAAATTCTAGGTCTTTCAACATTTTTATCATATTCAAATGCAAATTCCTCAATTTCTATGTTTTTTTGATCACTCGGATTTATAACCATCCTATCATAGTTGGCAGAAAATTGTATATCGGCCAATATATTTTTCTCCTGATCTTCAGTGAAATTCCAAAAAACTACCACCCCATAATTGAAAATGAAAACTTCCGCGTGCCTTCGCTTTAGCAATTCAACTTCTAATTGTTGACTTTGTGTTAAAACAGGGGGTGATTCAGATTGGGTCTTTGCTAGAAACGACAAGCTGTCCTGATCCGGATCTTCTTCTGCAAAAAATTGTGGTTCACTCGGATCAAATTCTGAAGTGGGCAGTTGCTTTGTATTACCGTCATTATTAGCGTTGCTACTGTTGTTGCTACTATTAATAATGCTGTTATTGCTATTGGGGGTTTTATGAGTAGTGCTATTATTATTGCTATTGCTATTGCTATTAATATTGTTCCGATTGCTATTGATATTACTACCATCGCCATTGCTGTTGCTGATTGACTGTTTTTTAAAAGCATCATTGCCACGGGGGGTTTTTACAGCCATTTCAACGTTATTTAATGCGCAGTTCTTTGGCGTTATAACATCAGCATGATTATTAGTCTTAATATCTGAGCTCAAATTATTATCATTAATGGCAAAGTTATTATTCTTATCCTCAACGGTTTCAATACCAGAATAATATTCATAATGGTGATCTCTCTGTTCGCTTGTGTCGATAAGTTTATCTATAAAAGTTTTGCCGTCCTTTAAGGTTTTAGATAAATTCGATCTAATTCTAAATCCATCTTTACCAGTTAAAAGGGGCAAACAGTATGGTGCATATAAACATTCGTCATATAGTCTTGGTGACACTTCATGTGTTTTTTTTAAAAATGAACGAAGTAGAGTTAAATTCAAAGCATCAGAAATATTGTATGCTGTAATTCTGGCATATTCCGAAAAGTCTTTTTTCAACTCCAATGATGCAGACTTTTTAAAATAAGAGCTTACAGGTTTACCAACGTGTCCTATATTAGTGACTGTATCGTCTGGAATTAAAACTAGTTTTTCAGATGTTTTTGAAGTTCTCGGATTAGAAAATTTAGAATACATTTTACCATAATATGGAAGCCTTAATCTTTCTTCAGGTCTGCCTGAAGGAATATCAGAAACATCGGATAAAATACTATCCATACTAATATCATTTAGCTGACCGCTTCCACGCTTTCTATGTTTGGTATTACTATAAGATAATTTTCTAGGCACTCTATTTTGGCCATCACCAAAGGAGGCTCGTCTTATGTTTTGTAAACCAGCGTTGATATCATTATGCGATTTCATAATCCTAGAATAGTTGGATGAAGGCGGAAGTTCAGGTGAATGTTGTGGTGCTGACATTGATGGTTCTAGTCTGGTAGACGCTAATTTAGGCTTTGTTGTTTTAGAGGTGGTAAAGAACTTTTTGGAATTCATGCTGCTCAACCCTGCTGCATGCCCTGCAAAGGGAGCATTTCTTCTATTTTGAATATTTCTCGAATCTGTGACTAAAATAGAAGGAGTTCTACGAGACATAAGGCTTCTAACGCCCACCTGAGTGTATGAGTTGTTTTTCAAGGAACTTGATTCATTTTTGTTATTGATGCTAGTATTATTTTTTTTAGATTCTAACATTATATATGTGTACTTTAAAAAGCAAGGGTAATTAACATGAAGCTGATAGTATTTTGCTATTATTTCCGCGTCAAAGTTGAATTAGAATAACGTTATAACGTCTATTAATAATTTTAATCTTGGGTAATGGTATATTTTCTTGATGAGTTATGTAACAATGATAATGGACTGGTTTAGGTGTAGGTTAATGAGTATTCAAACATATGAAATTTTGAGATAAAATTCAAAAACAAAAAAAAAAAAAAAAACAGTCGTAACCCGAAACGAAATTACATAGTATAAAACCCAAAAAGAAAAAAAGAAAAAAAAAAAAAAAAAAAAAAAAAATAAAGGTATATATTTGAATACCGAGATATCCATTCGTCGGACACTGGATAATTTAAAACCCGTCTTTTTTTTGGGCTAAATAAAAGTATTATTAAAAACAAATAAATAAATCATCAACTATGAAGAAAAAAGAACTATTTCGTTATTAACAAAACATAAAAAATTATTTACTTTACAATATAACGTTCTATTAAAGAATTATTTTTAATTGGTTTTGTAAAAGAAAAAGCAAAAAGTTTCAATCAACTCAATAAACAACAACAACAAAAAAAAAAAATGTCTGATTTAGAAGATGATTTATTGGCGTTAGCTGGTGTTGGAAGTGAAGATGAAGAGGAAAATGATAATGTTAAAGTTTCCACTAAAAGAAGTAGAGGTGGCGAATATGATAGTGAAGATGAAGACGATGGTGTGACAACTAAAAAGAAAAGAAATATTAAATATGATGTTGGAGAGGAAGAGGAAGGGGATGATGATGATGATGGTTATATTCCTGGTGGTGCATATGCGTCTAATAATGACCAGCAAAAGGAAGAAGAAGAAGAAGAGGAAGAAGAAAACCCATTTCCCATCGAAGGTAAATATAAATCTGAAGATGATCGTGAACATTTAGAATCATTACCAGAAATGGAACGTGAACAGATTTTATATGAAAGATCACAAATTATGCAGAAGTACAAAGAAAGAACTTTATTCAGACAACGTAAAGAAACAGAAAAAAGATTAAGAAAGAAAACCGATGCAGTTGAAGCAAATAGGACTCGTAAAAGATCATCTGCCACGACAGCATTGAGAAAAGACATAAAGTCTTCCAAATTGACAGAATTGAAAAAACAAAGAGCTAGAAAGAATAGAAGTAGTGGTTATGCTGATGATGATGATGATGAGTATCAGAACAATTCTGAAGAAGAAGAAGAAGAAGAAGAAGAAGAAGAAGAAGATGCTTATGTAGAACAAGAAGAAGATTATACCGACGAAGATGACGATTATGATCCGTATGATACTGGCCGTAATAACAAGGTCAAGCGATACCATTCTGATGAATTAGATAATAATTTTGGAGCAGAAGAAGTTGAATGGGCCGAGGAACAGGTTGCTCAATTGGAAGATTATAATAAAATCAAAGTTGGCCGTTCACTAATTGCTAAATTTTGTTTCTATCCTGATTTTAATGATATTGTTAAAGGATGTTATGGACGTGTTAACGTTGGACTTGATAAGCACACTGGTAGTTCCACTTATCGAATGGTTAAGATTGAACGTGTTTTTTTACAAAAACCATATAATATGGGGAATTTTTTCACAAATCAATATTTTGGTGTTACCCAGGGTAAAGATAGAAAAGTATTCCCAATGAAGTTTTTCAGTGATGGACCTTTCACTCCGGCGGAATATGAAAGGTATATGAATCAGTTGGACAAATATGATATGTCAAAGCCATCGGTCCAGGATTTGAAAAATATTTACGAGGACTTGACTGCTTTTATGCAGCAACCAATGACTAACAAATTAACAGATGAGATAGTGCGTAATAGGTTACAATTCAATAAAAAATTATCTGGTACCAATGTCATATTGGAAAAATCCGTTTTAAAAGAAAAACTTCAATACGCGCAAGATTCAGGGATTGAAAAGGATATAGCTAAATATTCTTCTCAATTAAGAAATTTAGAAAAAAGATTGAATTCGTATGAAAAACATCATGAGAATGACTATACCGGTACAAAGAAATTGGGACTTTTAACTTCCAAAAACAAGAAAATAAACATAGATAAGATGAGGGAAGCACAAAAATTTAACGAGACTAATATTGCTAGTAAGGATACAAGGACCGATCCATTTAGTAGATTGAAAACTAGAACTAAGATTTATTATCAAGAAATACAAAAGGAGGAAAATGCTAAAGCTAAAGAAGATGCTAGGCAAAAGAAATTGGAAGAAGATAAAGAGGTAGAAAAGAGAAGGGAAAAGGAACTTTTGCTGTCCAAGTTTAGAAGATTGGGCGGTTTAGAAGATATAATTAGTAGTATTGATATAGTTTTTTGAAAACATACGAATTAAATATGGCTATTTATATGTTAATTATTTTATAAATTTGCCTTCCTTTTTTTGTCATTGTAGTTCTTCCTTGAATATGGAAGAAATTAGATTTTTTTTTTTCTTTTTTAATTTCTTGAATTGATTATACGGTGAATTTAATATGAATTGACGTTTTATCCCTTGGCATTAAAAGCCATTTTTATTCTTATTTTTATAATTCCAAGTAATGGAAAAGAAAAAAGAAACAAAGAATAAATAAACAAATAAATAAAATTGAAAAAAGAATAATTCATGGATACTTATTGCTTGCTAGATTATCAAGGAATATGAATTTTTTTCTTCTTCTTCCATGATTTATATCCAGAAATTGGTAAAGATTGCGCGGTTTTCAACTCTGGAATACACACAATCGGGACTTTCTAAAATAGCAAACATTTTTAATACTGTAAACGTTTTTTTTTTTTCTTTTCTTTTTTTTTAATCATTATTATACGTGAATTATTACAGATTTAGCTTTGGTTTTATTAAATTTATCCGACAGCAAATAGTAAATTACTTGGAATTGTTAATACAAACATTTACTTATAGACTTCCTCCTTAGTATAAGAAAAAAAAATTTTAACCAAGAAGTTGTAGAAATGGATCCAGATTGCATAGCTGAAACAGTCTATACATGCTATAAAAACAACTTGGATAAAAATTTAAAACCATGTATACGCTCAAATGGAATAAAGGAATGGACTGTATTAGCCGGTATTGTTGCGTATGATTCAGCTTCAGATGCCTATATTCCTGTATCAATTGCCACAGGTGTTAAGGCCACAGCCAATTCGCAATTACAAAGAAGTAATGGCAGAATCTTACACGATTGCCATGCCGAAATTTTGGCACTAAGGGGTTTCAACACTGTGTTACTGATGCAAATCAATAACAAGAATGGATACTTATTGGAACCTACAGAGCAAGTGGAGCCAGGTGCGAAATTGTATAGAAAGTTTCGCATCAAAGATACTTTGAAATTTGCGCTGTATATATCACAATTGCCTTGCGGCGATTGTAGTATGGAAGAAGAAGGAAAAGAAGAAGAAGAAGGGGCAAACACGGAGACTATAGACATTATACGGGACTTTACTGATGATAATGTACTGCAGTATGTCAATGCTGATATCAAAACGATTCTTAGAGGAAGATTCAATTATAAAAAAAAAAATGTTGTTAGAACCAAACCAGGAAGAGCTGACTCCAAAATTACGTATTCTAAGTCTTGCAGCGATAAGTTATGTTTAAAACAAGTTTTATCAATTTGTAATGCCCTCACCTACTTTTATTTGGAAAGTCCCGTATATCTTGATTCCATCATAGTACCGAACTTAACACCTAGAAATGTACAAGAATTGAAAAGAAGTTTCCGTCGATTGAGTAGTATAGACACCTTTCATCCTATAGATTTTCAATCCACTACAAAATGTTTTATTAATCGTAAAATGAAAAGTGACGAAGAGGCTAGTCTTATGTGCAGCTGTGTTTTGAATATCGACAACAACCAATGCTTTATTCAAGATGGTATACTAAATGGTGTTAGAAACGGATATTACACTAGGGGCAAAAGGCCTTTAAGGAAAAATTGTGAATCAATTCTTTCGAGATATCACCAATGGCAGAAGCTTTTTAATGACCATGAAACCAAGGAAACATATAAATCTTACTTGTCATTTAAACTATCTTTAAATAAAAGGTGCGTGTTGAGAAATGAGGCACGAAATATTTTATCTTCTGATGGATGGATAGAAACTTTTATGGATGATTGCTAGTAATTTACTCATATACACATATATATTTCTTCACAAATAATATATTAGTTACAATATATACTTAATAAAGACATGATGATAGGGAAAAGAAAAAAAAAAAAAAAAAAAAAAAAAAGAAAAAAAAGGACTCAATTAATGTTTATTACTTTTATCACTGTCATCATCGTCATCATCATCTTCCTCATCATCGTTGCCATCATCGTCATCATCATCTACATTTTCGGCAGCAATGTTAGGTCCTTCGTCTGCTGCAATTTCAGCACCTTGTAATAAATCTGCTAAATCGTCCAGGTCATCGCCGTGTACTAGATCTATAGGCTTTTCACCAGCTTTATTCTTTATTCTAGCATCTGCACCACAATCAATTAAATTTTGGCAAATGAAGGTACCATGTTCCGGTTCAGTTAAGGAATATCTAACTGCTACATGTAATGGAGTGTCTCCATCTATATTATTCTGGGGATCGATCTCTATACCGCCCTCTTGATCTAAAATTTTGTCTAACACTTCCCATGACCCATATTTACAGCATAAATGTAAGCAAGTGTTACCCAACGGATCTTTTGATTCATTGATTAGCTCAGCAATTTTATGAGGGTCATGATTTAAACTTTCAAAAATAGAGTCTAATAAATCAACATTGTTTCTTCTCGAACAGTCTAGTAGTTGTTCAGTCAGAGTTGCACCTTCAGCAGTTGTTGGGTGAGACATTTTAAAATATTATATAATTTTTATTATTATTATTGTTATTAATTTTTTTTTTTTTTTTTTTTTTTTTTTTTTTTAAATGTTTATTTTAGTAATAACAACTATATATGCAAATTGACCGAGATTTAGTTGTGAGTTGGCAAGATGTTGGGCCTTGCATTATAAAGATTTATCAACAGAAAAAAAAAAAAAAAAAATTAAACTTTTTTAAAAGGGGGAGTACAAATTCAATAAATAAAATACAGAACTTTTTTCTTGGAAAAAAAAAAAAAAAAAATAAAAAATAAAAAAAATAAATAAAAAAAAAGGTCACGTGATACAAACTAAAAAGATGCTGACTTATTTTCTCTTTAAGTTACACCCACACACACCCACACCCACACACTCAAAACTATACCATTTAAACCAGCTAATTTATTTATTTATTTATTTATTTATTTATTTATTTTCTATTCCACATTGTTTCATTTTACCTTTCAAGTACATTAAAAATATACAAATCATTCAGCAATCTATTTTATTATTCCCTTGGAGAGCTTTTCTTTTTTCTTTCCCCTTTCCGATTTAACTCTTTTATTAAATCAATTCACCTACTACTTCACAACCATACACTAATTTCATAAATAACTTAGTTTTTACACTATATTGAAGGAAGCATACTTTACCACCACCCAACCCACAAAATGCTTGATTTTAATCAATTGATAGCTAATGCTCAAAGTTCTGATAACCTCACAAGAGAAAACGCAGAAAATACCCTATTTACACAGTGCTCTGTAAACCCAAGTGTGATTTTTCAACAGTTATTACAACTAGGCTCAGATTCAACACAGTCCTTATCTACAAGACAGTTTTGTCTTTTATCCACAAGAAAATTGGTCACTATGTATTGGAGCACCGATTTTGAATCATTTAAAGGTCCCCAAATAGTAGATGATGCTGTGAAAATATATATTAGATCAGTACTATTGCAATTGTGCTTAGATGATTCTCAAGATTCTAAAATTAAAAATAGTGCCTCATACTGTATTGTTCAAATTTCAGCGGTAGATTTTCCAGATCAATGGCCTGATCTACTCTCTGTTATTTATGGCGCAATTATTAATAATGGATCAATTAGCGGCTTAGAGTTACTGAATGAAATATTTGATGATGTGGTAAACGATTCGATGTTTTATGAAGAAAATATCGGCTTTCAAACAATCAAGATTATCATTCAGGTTTTGAACGACTCAAATTTACCTTTAAAGGCTAAAAGTGCTGCTTTAAAATTGTATCATTCCTGTGCTTTACAATTTGAAGAACCCAAGGCCGACAATTATACAGATGCAATCAATCAACATTTAAAGGAAATTGTAATTTTATTTTGTCAGTTGTTGACTTTCGATCAAAATTTTACTAATCCTACCTCAGAATATTTTGCTTTCAAATCTAACCTTTCCATTGATTTGTTATTTATTAAAACAACTTTTGGGATCAAAGTTTTTTCTAGTGATTGTAAAAAAAAACTCATACTTCAAATGGAGAAAGATTTAAATGAATTTGCCAATGTATATAACACACAGAAGGACCTTTCTTCGGAATTTGTTGAATGTTGCATTAATTTGATATCCCTTGCGTCTAGTTTGCAAAATGGGTTTACCAACATTGAACAGATTAACTCTATTATAGACACTTTTATTTCTTTAGCTCAAATAACCCAAGAACAGGAGGATGTTTGGACTGCTGACTTGAATGAATTTGTTTCTGTGGAAACAGAATTATCAGCATCCTTCACTATAAGAGATGAAATTTGTGATTTTTTGAATAATGTCGTTCCCAAAGCGTTCCATTTGTATTTTGAATCCATCATTTCAAAGATTGAATCACAAGCTTTAAATAATGACTGGAAACTTTTTGAATCGTTATTGTTTTTATTGGAATCTATTGTTTTAAACTTAGACGAGGATACTGCAGAGAGCAATCCACGTATCCCCGTTGATAGGCTATTAAATCTTTTAAACTTTTTTTCTCAACTTTTAGAATCCAAGAATTTGAATAACTTTGTTCAATTAAGACTGTGGTTGTTGATACCCAGATTTATAGAAAGGTTTATGGATTCACTACCAAATGTCAAAGACATCGTAAAAAAATTTATTTTTGCCTCTTTGAAAAGTGCCAATGACAGTGATTCAGCTATTGTCCAAGTTTCTAGTTTAATTTCTTTTACGTATTACGAGTCTTTTGTGGAACTCCCCTCGGTTTTGGGCCCTAACCTATCATTTTTTATGGAACAAGATATTTTAAAAATTATAAACAACCTCAGTGAAGATGCAGAAGAAGACACACCTGGTATGTTACTAGAATCTTTAAATTCTGCATCCAAATTAACATCGTGCAATGAACAAACTAAAAGCGTCAAGTACAATGAATTGCAACTTATTTTAAAGGTTTCGTCCAAGTCCCCAGATAATATACAAGTGGTTATGGAATCACAAGAATGCTTAGAAACTTTGTTACAAGATGTCGATGTTAGTACCTATTTACAATTTTCTGAGGTTTGCATGCCAATATTTGTCAAAGTCATGAATGGTGCGACCGAAAATTATTCTTCCATACTAACTCTAGTTTTAGAGTTGTTAACTTCTTTTATGAAGAAAAAACCTAGCGATGGCAACTTACCTACTGTTATAATTGAATTTGTTTTTAGTCCATTGGCCAATGTCTTAATGATATCTCAAGACGACGGTATTTTGCAAATGGGTAGCGAGGCTTTATCCTTTTGTATAAGTAACTCTGATGTAGCAAGTCTACAAAAGTACTTGGGAACTATTTTGCAAATTTTAGAACGATTATTTTCATGTTCTGATTCTGGTGCAATGAATATTGGTATCTTGGTTATTTCCGTTTTAAAAAAGTTTACTTCTCAATTGGAACAGGGAATAATTCCATCTATTTTAAAAGCTGCTGCTAAAAAACTTGTTGAAGTGCAAAATATTTCCACCACTGAAAATTTAATATTTGTTTTTTGTTACTTAACTTGCACAAACCCATCGCAGACTGTTGATTTTTTGGCTTCTTTTAATTTGGATAACGATGAAAACGCCTTAAAATTGGTCATTCAAAAATGGTTGGAGGCTTTTGAAATTATAAGAGGAGAAAGGAAAATTAAGGAAAATATTATCTCATTATCAAAGCTTTTTTTCTTACAAGATCCAAGAATCAATGACATTGTGGTAAATGGGGATATTATACCTTATGAAGGTAACCTAATTATTACTAGATCAATGTCCAGGAAAATGCCTATTAAATTTACTCAAATATCCGTACCGGTCAAAATTGTTAAGTTGTTTGTCACTGAATTGGGTTTACAAACTGCAATGAGCAAAAAAGTTGAGAACGAGTGTATTGAAGAGGCCTTACATAATCATCAAGATCAGTCAAATTGTGAAGGTGTAGAAGAAAACGATGATTGGGAGGATGTTGATGATGTTTTGGATTATAAAAGATTGCAGGAATTTATAAATGAGGATGCATATGAGGAAGATAATTATGAGGAAACTGATGGCTGCGCTGAAGACATAAATGATTTTGGTGACGAAAACATTAACAAACAACTTAATAGTAATAGTATTAAAGATTTATTAATTCAATTTTTTACAGAGGCAGCATCTCACAATACAAATTCTTTTTCTATAATTTACCAAAGTTTAGATGAAAAAGACAAAAAATTATTAACAAAAACCTTAGTTTGATTCATAATAGTACCTTTTAGTTATTTGTGTATGTGTATAAAATGTAATTCCCAAGATCAATGAATAATGAATTTCAAAATGTGTGTGTGTGTGTGTGTGTTTTTTTGTTTTGTTGTGATAAAACGAATGATGTCTTTAGTACATCATAGATGTGTAAAGGTTGAAATCCAAAAATATACACAAAAAAAAAAACAAAAAAAAAAAAAAAGGATAATAGAAGTTTTTTTTTTTTTTTATTTTCTTTTTTTGCCTTTTTATAATTTCAAGTTTAATTCAGCTTAGTCTTTGGAACACTCTCGAACATATCAAAAAATAAAATGTATTTGTAGAAATAATAAATAAAGTAAATTACCAACCAAAGGAACAAAAGTCAGCTTGGTTCTAACAAAGAAACACACAATATATATACATAATGGACTACTGCGACAGTGATGACCATATTGTTGCATTAATAAAAAATTCAATACCTGATCTAATATCTGTATACAAAACAGAAGCAAACAAAGGGATCCTATCCACTTCAACGATGTCATTAGATGAAAAAGATCCAAAATTGTTATCTATCTTAAATGATCCCCAAGTACCTCAAAAAAATGATACTGAGAAAGTAGCAGATGTCAATATTGCATTTTTAAATACTGTAATTAAACCAAATTCATACATACAAACGGAAGATGGAAAAGTTTTCAGTCCTGAAGCGGCCATTGAAAGATATATTAATGGTGTGAAATATTTTCAAAAAGATTTTAGTCTTGTTGACGTTACTAACTTGGGGTTTTGGAGAGCAACTTCACAAAAATCAAGTGCTCCAGTCAAGAATATTTATGATGACAATCCTACAACCTATTGGCAAAGTGATGGTGTTTTGCCTCATGTTATAGAAATTGATTTTAGCAAAAGAATGGAAATCTCGATTATGGCATTATTTTTTTCATATAGTTTAGACGAATCTTATTCACCCTTTGAAGTTAGTGTATATGCTGGTCATAATTCTTTTGACATGACGCATTTGAAAACTTTAGAAATGGAAAATGTTAACGGCTGGGTATTGCTTAAGTTTAATAATAATAGATTAGGTGATAATTTGTTAAAGTGCAAATATGCCAAATTTACAATAAAATCTAATCATCAAAATGGTAAAGATGCACATTTAAGGGGAATAAAGTTTTTATCTCCAAGACATAACGAATATACAGATATGATAGTAGAGGCACCATATAGCAGTTTTAAACTACAATCAGAGGCATTTATTAGATAGCATGTATACGTCGTTTATTATAAGATTACAAATCAAAAAAGAAAAAAAGATTTCCGTCAATTAATTGGCTCGGACTAAATTTTTATCACCACATTTTGTTTTTCGGAGAGCTCCAAAATGTTTTCGTGCGAAGCTGATTATCCGCCAATTTTCTTGTGATTTTTTTTTTCTTTTTTCTTTTTTTCTTTTTTTCTTTTTTTCTTTTTTTCTTTTTTCTTTTTTCTTTTTTTTTCCATTTAAAAAACGGCAAACTACCTTTTTTTTTTTTCTTCTTTCATATTATTTCACACATGATTCTAGCATCAAAAATCGAATAAATGTAACTTTTTTCTTTTACTTTTTTAATTTTTTTTTTTTTTTTTTTTTTTTTTGAAAAAGAAAGAAAAAAAAATAGACAAAAAATATTAAACATAATGTCTGATTTGGATACAGTTTCAAATTTATTGTCACAATCTGTTATTGCTGCAACTTCCAAACAAGCAGAAAACCAATTAAAGGCATTGGAAACTCAGCCGGGTTTCTCTTTAACCCTATTACATGTTATATCTTCCACTAATCTTCCGATTTCCACTAGGTTAGCTGGTGCAGTTTTTTTCAAAAATTTGATAAAGCGTAGATGGGTGGACGAAGATGGTAACCATTTAATTAGCGATTCAGAATTGATTAAAAAGGAGATCATCCCATTAATGATCACATTACCAAATAACCTACAAGTTCAAATTGGGGAGGCAATTTCTACAATAGCTGACTCAGACTTCCCCATGACATGGTCCACTTTGATTTCTGATTTAGTATCTAAACTAACGGCAAATGACATGGTCACTAATAAGGGTGTTCTAGTAGTAGCGCATTCTATTTTTAAACGTTGGAGGCATTTGTTCAGATCTGATGATTTATTTTTGGAGATTAAAATGGTGTTAGAGCAATTTTTTGTCCCATTTTTCCAATTATTACAAAATGTTGATCAGCAGATCACGGAGAATTTTCAAAACCAAGCAAAACTAGAACTTTTATTTGAGGTATTATCAGTTTTGGTTAAATTGTATTATGATTTAAATTGCCAGGACATTCCTGAGAGTTTTGAAGATAACATCAAAGTGGGTATGACAATTATGCGTAAATATTTAGATTATCAAAATCCTTTATTAGAAGATGAAGATGACGATGAGCATCCAAGTATTATAAGTAAAGTTAAGTCCTCAATTCAAGAATTGGTTCAGTTGTACACAACAAGATATGAAGATGTTTTCAATCCGTTAATTGGCGATTTTATCTCGTCTACTTGGGAACTATTGACAAAATTGCAACCCAAGGCCAAAAATGATATATTAGTTTCAAAGTCTATGTTATTTTTATCTTCAGTGGCAAGAATTCCTCATTTTTTCAAAACATTTAATAGCGAAGATGCGATGTCAGTTCTAGTGGATAAGATTATTTTGCCTAACATCACATTACATGAATCAGATGAGGAATTGTTTGAAGATGATCCAATTGAGTATATTAGAAGAGATTTAGAAGGTTCGGATTCTGATACTAGAAGACGTTCATGCACTGATTTTTTGAAGGTTTTGAAGGAAAGGAACCAAGAATTGGTTACTTCTGTTATTTTGAATCGTATTAATGACTTTTTTATTAAGTATCAAGAGAATCCGGCAGCAAACTGGAAGTACAAAGATCTTTCTGTTTATTTATTTGTGTCAATTGCAGTGGATGGAAACATTACCAATATTGGTGTTACTTTGGTTAATAATTTATTGAATGTTGTTGATTTCTTCACTCAGCATATCATGGGAGATTTGAAAAATGATTCTTCCCTTAATCCAATTTTGAAGGTTGATGCAATTAAATATATATACACTTTTAGAAACCAATTGAATAAGGCTCAATTAGTGGAGTTATTGCCTGTCTTGGCCAATTTTTTGCAAAACTCTGAGTATATTGTTTACACTTACGCGGCGATCACCATTGAGAGGATATTATCGATTAGAGAAAGTGCCAGTTCTACCAAGTTTATTTTTACTAAATCCGATTTGTCTAACAGCGCCCAACTTTTGTTGGTCAACTTATTTCAGTTAATTATGAAAAACTCAACCACTCCTGAAAAATTGGCAGAAAACGAATTTTTAATGAAAACAGTATTTAGAATTTTATTAATAGGCGAAGATATTGCCAACAATATTTCTATGGATTTATTAGGTCAATTATTACAAATTATTAGCATTATTGCAAAGAACCCTTCGAACCCGCGCTTTACACATTATATTTTTGAGTCAGTAGGTGTTATAATAAAATATAATGATTCTAGAAACTTGAGCCAAGAAATTGAATTAATGATGCCAATAATGTTAGAGATTTTAAAAGAAGATGTACAAGAATTTATTCCATATAGTTTCCAATTGATCGCATACTGTTTGGAGAGTTTGCCATCTGGCTCTTCTATTCCGAATTCCATCTGTCAATTGTCAGCTCCAATATTGTCACCTGCTATTTGGGAATTGAAGGCTAATGTCCCTGCTGTTACAAGATTATTGAAAAATTTTGTCAAATGTGACAACACAATATATCCAGATCTGGTTCCAGTTTTGGGGGTTTTCCAAAGATTAATATCATCCAAAGCGTTTGACATTTACGGGTTTGAATTGTTGGAATATATAATTACCTATATTCCAATGGAAAGCTTGCATCCGTTTTTGAAGGAGATCACGGTTTTATTGTTCCAGCGTTTGCAAAATTCAAGAACAGAAAAATACACAAAGAGATTTGTTGTATTTTTAGGTGTTATAAGTACCAAGAAGAGCGGTGATTTTGTTGTAGAGTTTATTGATAGAGTGCAGGATGGTATTTTTTCTCAAATATGGAACAATTTTGTCATCCAAACAATCCCTACTTTTGGCAATTTGTTGGACCGTAAGATTAGTTTGATTGGAGCTTTGAATATTGTTACTAATAGTCAACTTTTTAATAGCAAGTATTCCAACTTGATACCATCGACCTTGGATGTTATAATTACCACTGTAGTTTCCGATAGTGTTATCAATATGAAAAACGATTATGTTGATTTGGAAAACTTGGAGGAAATTACAACATTTGGCTCAAGTTTTAGCAAGTTAATTAGTATTTCCGAAAAACCATATGATCCGTTACCTCAAATTGACTTAGTAGATGGTGTTAAAGTGTATATTGCGCAGAAATTAAGTTCGTCTTCGTCATTGTTGGTTTTATTTGCGGACCAATTAAGTATAGATGCTAAGAATGGTTTGATCCAATTGGGTTTGAGTTAGCTAAAACATATATATATATGCATGTAGACTGAGAAACATTATAAAAAAGGGGGAAAAAAAAAAGAAAATTGAATATGTGTTTATGTAAAGTAATAATTAAAAATAAAATCACTTAGTTTATATTTGTTAACTTATTTAATATAGTTAATGATAATTACAAATTTTCTGTTGTTGTCTCTATTATAATGCTGGGCTTTTTCAGTTTAGTCTTACAGTTTTCGGTAATGGTCCTATTAACGTCATTGCCATTTTCATTTTTAGGTACTTCATGGTTAGAAGTATTATCTTTGTGTTCCGATGATTGTTTAGCATCTTCTATTTTCTTTTCTTCCATTTCTTTTATTTCTGCTGATGTTAAAAATCTTCCACCTTGTCCTCTTGGTCTTCGCATAGCGTGACGATGCCTCGATTCATGCAAGTATGGTTTTCTTTCTCTTTCAAGTAGGTTTCTTTGTAGTATTTCTTCTAATCTAGCTCTAGCTTGTCTCCTTTTAATTATTCGATTATACTGTTTAGCATTAACATAAAATGGTTGCTCTTTAGTTTTCTCCTCTGGTGCCTGCTGTTGTTCTCCTTTGTTAATGGTATTATTGCTTCCCATGTTTCCGTTAAATGCTTGGGCGTGTAATGAAGTTTGTCCCGTTTCCTGATCATTATTAGAGTCCAGTGTCAACTTTGAACCGGTTACTTGTATAGTATTATTTTGAGACATGATGGCCATTGAATATTAGTTTTTTTTTTTTTTTTTTTTTTTTTTTTTTTTTTGTTTTTATAGGTTATTTCTTTACTCCGAGTTTAGCTGTAGCATTAATATTTAGCTAGTACCTTTTTTTTTTTTTTATTTTTTTTTTTTTTTTTTTAGCTCATTTTTGATATTTTGATTTTTTTTTTGTATTTTTTAGAAATGAATGCTATAGTCTTTTTTTTTATTTTTACATACAAATACAATCTTATATAACAAATCATCAAGAATATATCACATAGTTATGCATATAGAACGCACCAACTATTTAAGTATTAAACAAAAAAACCATTCAAACAAACTAAATAAATCTAGTAATTAAATGTTTTTTTTTTAATTAATTGATAGAATATTTAGTTACATATATGCACAGTCTAAAAATATATATATATAATATTTACAGGAGTTTTTTTTTTTTATTTTTTTTTTTTTAAAAATATATTATACTTATTGAGCTGATTTTATTTCAGATTGCATAGACCTCACTATTCTATAAAGTTCAAAAATGGATGCTGGCGTTATTCCTTGAATCCTTCTTGCTTGACCAATTGTTACAGGTTTGATTTTATTTAATAGTGATTTGCATTCAGAACTTATTGATGGTAGCTGATTATAGTCATAGTTTTTTGGTAGTAGCATAGATTCGTCAGCTTGAAATGCTTTAATATATTGAGCTTGCTTCCGAATATATGGCTCATATTTACCAGTTACATTAATTTTTAAAGCCAAATGTTTTGGTATTTCATTTATATTAATATTCAATTCAGGCACAGCTTTAGCCAGGATTTCCAATGTGACACCGTTGAGTCTAAACATATTCCAAGCTGATTTATTAGAACTGCTGTCTGCTAAAAAAAAATCTGTTAAACATGCATTCCATTTAGGAGTAGTTTGAACAAAGTTTTTCAATTTTTCAATTGATGAATCAAATATATATTTATCTTGCAAATACTTGGTCCATCTTTCATCTAGAACTGCACCAACATCACGTCCCAGTTCTGTTAATCTTATATCTGCATTGTCAGCTCTGACGGTCACCCTAAACTCGCTTCTTGAAGTGAACATTCTATATGGTTCTTCAACACCCTTAGTGATCAAATCATCTATCAAAACCCCGATATATCCATCAGACCTCCCTATTTTCAACGACTTATTATCGCCTCTTGCCGCTAGCCCAGCATTAATACCAGCGATACAACCTTGCGCACAAGCTTCTTCATAGCCAGTCGTACCATTAATTTGACCGGCCAAAAAAAGACCTTTGACTTTTTTAGTTTCTAATGTTTGTGTTAAGGAGCGTGGGTCAACATAATCATACTCAACACCGTAAGCCGGTTGGATAATTTCAACATTTTCTAGACCTGGAATCATTCTCATCATTTTCAGCTGCACATCTTCAGGCATTGAATTAGAAATACCATTTGGATAAACGACATTTGTGTCCAAGCCTTCTGGTTCTAACCAGATTTTATGTGACTCTTTATCAGCAAATCTAGTGATTTTAGCTTCCAAGGACGGGCAGTAACGTGGACCCTTGACAGTTTCCTTAATAATGTGAATGGATTTATCCAAATTGCTACGCAAATAATCGTGCAATTCCTTTGTTGTACGGGTACCATAACAAACAATTTGGTCTTTAATGGCCACTTGTTCATTTAAAAAGCTCATTGGATGTGGTGGGTCGTCTCCATGTTGCTTTTCTAAAATGGAAAAGTTTATGGTATTACCATCAAGTCGTGCAGGGGTACCCGTTTTCAACCTGCCTAATTGGAATCCAGCATCTTTTAAAGTCTTGGATATACCATAAGTTGGGCCTTCCCCGATTCTTCCAGCTGGATAGCTTTCCATGCCAATATGAATTTCCCCACCTAAAAATGTTCCCGTTGTAATAACCACTTGCGAACACTTTAATACTTTATTCGAGTCTTCTAAAATAACACCACAAACTTTGTTAACTTTTGGATCTATAATAATATCATGAACTTTACCCTCTATTATATGCAAGTTATTACCATAATTTAGCACTTTCTTTTGCATTTCTTTCAAATAAAGCTTTCTATCAATTTGTGCTCTGGGACCCCAAACAGCTGGTCCGCCTTTTTTCTTATTTAACATTTTAAATTGAATGCCAGCCAAATCAGTCACCTTTGAAGCTATTCCATCCAAGGCATCTACCTCTCTTAACAAAGTACCCTTGCCCACACCACCCATAGATGGATTACAAGAACAAGTACCGATTTTGTCGATATATGGAGTAATCAAGGTAGTTCTTGTATTGGTTTTAGATAAAACTCTAGCTGAACCAGTACTGGCTTCAATACCAGCATGTCCAGCTCCAATAACAATGACACCATGATCTGTAGTAGAGCTTTTCAAAGCGTTAGCTAAATCGGCATTTAGTGAAATGTTTCTTTTGGATATTATTATTGAGGGATTATTGGATACAAACCATCTGGGTAATGGTAGAAGATTATTTTTATATTTTAACATTTTGTATATTTGTTTTTATATGTCTATGGTTTTAAAAGATGTATAATAACATAGTGGTAAATATTTACAAGTTGAAATAAATTTCGATTCTATTTTTGATAGGCTTTAAAAAAAAAAGAAAAGAAAAGAAATATTTGAGATTCAGTTTTCGGTAAAGCGGATAAGTGACATGCGGACATGATATATATATATATATATATATATAAAATTGACTTCTTTTTTAAAGAATGGTAGCCTCGTGCTACTTACCCAGCTTTGACTTCTCTTTAAAATTGGATCTAATATTTTTTTTTTTAAAAATGTGCGATGTAATTAATTAAAGTCACGTTTATTTTAAAACAAAGAGAATATATTAATTATCTGTCTCTTTTTTTATTTATTTTGTTTGTTTATGAAAATGAATGGAAATACAATGAAAAGAATCTGGTTATATTCCTATTTTAACCCATCTCAAGTATTATTGCATTCAAATCTTTGAAGAAATAATGTTTGGTACAACTGATTAAATTAATGATGATCTTTGTCTTGTTTGAGTAAAAGTTAATACTTTTATTTATTTCTTTAACAACAATTATAAAATTGAATGGGAAAGATGTTAACCTCTTTTCACTTTCATTTTCTTTGTTTCTTTTTTTTTTTTTCTCTCTTTTTTTTTATAATTTTTTTTTTTTTTTTTTTTTTCAAATTGTATATATAAATAAATGTTGGGTTACTCTTGCATTTCTTTTTTTTTTTTAAAAATCTTTTTTTCCCATCACTTTCATTTTTTGATTAATTTGGTTAATGTTGCTCGAAAGTTTAGTCTTTTTGATCTTACAACAGACCAAAAAAAAAAAAAAAAAAAGGTGTGAATAAAAAAACAAAGAGAAATAAAAACTCAATAGTACTTACTAAATAAGATAATAATTATGACTTCCAATATATTCAAAACAGACTTGAATATTTTAGTTTTAGGTAATGGTGGTAGAGAACATGCTTTGGTTTGGAAGCTAGCGGAATCCGATTCTGTTTCCAAAATATATGTGTGTCCAGGTAATGGTGGTACTGCATCCATGAAGAACGATAAAATTATAAATGTGCCACAATTAAATCCATCTCCAAACAACTTTTCAAAATTAGCTGATTTTGCACTTGAAAAAAAAATTGACTTTGTTGTTCCAGGCCCAGAACAGCCTTTAGTTGATGGTATTTTCAAAATTTTCTACAAGATCGGTATTCCAGTGTTTGGTCCAAGTGCTGAAGCTGCCAGGTTTGAAGGTTCTAAGACATTCTCCAAAGATTTTATGTCTAAACACAACATTCCTACTGCTCGCTATGCAAATTTTACCTCTTATGAAAAGGCTGCCAAATACTTGGATAGTGTTGATTATAACATAGTTTTGAAAGCAGATGGTATTGCTGGTGGTAAGGGTGTTTTAATTCCGGAAACTAAACAACAAGCACACAAGGATTTGAAAACCATTATGGTTGAGAAGCAATTTGGTGACGCCGGTGATGCTGTTGTTATCGAAGAATTTTTAGAAGGTGATGAAATCTCTATTTTGACTATTTCAGATGGTTACTCGTATTTTAATTTACCAGCTGCTCAGGACCACAAGAGAATTGGTGAAAACGATACTGGTTTAAACACTGGTGGTATGGGTGCTTATGCACCAGCTCCTGTTGCTACTCCAAAAATATTGAGGGAGATTAATTCCACAATTATTAAGCCATCTATCGATGGTATGAGAAAAGATGGGGTTCCATTTGTGGGTGTTTTATTTACCGGTATTATTTTGACCGAAAATGGTCCCAAAGTTTTGGAGTATAATGTTAGATTTGGTGATCCAGAAACCGAAACTGTTTTGCCTTTATTGAGTGATTCTACAGATTTAGCCCAAGTTTTCTTGGCTGCTGTTGAGCATAGATTAGATTCTGTTGAAATTAATATCAAGCCAAACACTTTTGCCACAACAGTTATTATTGCTGCTGGTGGATATCCGGAAAGCTATAAAAAAGGGGATAAAATAACCATTGGTAAAATACCGGACAACACTTTTGTTTTCCAAGCTGGGACCAAATTAGACTCCAAGAGCAACGAACTGGTTACTAATGGGGGTAGAGTTATTGCTGTAACCTCGACTGGCTCGACTATTAGAGAAGCATTGGATACCGTTTATGCCGGTGTTGATCAAATTAATTTTGCCAATAAGTATTTCAGAAGAGACATAGCCCACAAGGCTTTTAAAAATGCAGTCAAAGAGTCTATTACCTATGCCGCTGCTGGTGTTTCTGTTGATAACGGTAATTTATTGGTTCAAAAGATTAAAGATAAAGTCAAGTCTACCAGAAGACCAGGTGCTGATTCCGATATTGGCGGGTTTGGCGGTGTTTTTGATTTGAAGGCTGCTGGTTACCAAACGGACGATACGCTCTTAGTTGCTGCCACTGATGGTGTTGGTACGAAATTAAGAATTGCACAAGAAACTGGCATTCACAATACAGTTGGTATTGATTTGGTTGCAATGAACGTCAATGATTTAGTTGTTCAAGGTGCTGAGCCATTGTTATTTTTAGATTATTTTGCTACTGGCAGTTTAGATATTAAAGTTGCTTCGGAGTTTGTTTCTGGTGTTGCAGATGGTTGTATTCAAGCCGGCTGCGCTTTAGTTGGTGGGGAAACTTCTGAAATGCCAGGGATGTATGCACCTGGACATTATGATACTAATGGTACCGCTGTCGGTGCTGTTCACAAAGATAAGGTTTTGCCACAGATAGACGCTATGTCTGCAGGCGATATTCTACTAGGATTATCCTCTGATGGTGTTCATTCAAACGGGTTTTCCTTAGTTAGAAAGATCATTGAACACACTGGTGTGGCATGGAACGAGACATGTCCATGGGATTCATCAAAAACTGTGGGTGAGGCTATTTTGATTCCAACTAGGATTTACGTCAAACAGTTATTACCATCTATAAGGGAAGATTTATTATTGGGGTTGGCTCATATTACTGGTGGTGGGTTAGTTGAAAACATACCACGTGCCTTGCCAAAGCATTTACAAGCCCGTGTTGACATTTCTGCCTGGAAAATACCAGAAGTTTTCAAGTGGTTTGGTAGAGCTGGTAATGTTCCAGTTGATGATATTTTAAAAACATTTAATATGGGTGTTGGTATGGTTTTAATTGTTAAGAAAGAAAACGTTGAACGTGTTGAACAATTACTAAAAGAAGAAAATGAGATTTTCTACAATATTGGTTATTTAGTTGAAAAGAAGAATGCAAATGAACCTGGTTGTGTTGTTGAAAATGCTACCAATCTATATTAATTTTTCCGATGATTGTGTGTATAGAGTTGTATAATATATAAATTTATGAGTATACCGTACAAAAACCATAAAAAAATAAGTGATATGATTTCCTCTTGCGCGTTTTCTTTTGACAAATAATAAATATATATATTTAATTACTGGTGTTATTTTATTGGAAAACGCTGTCATCTAGAGTTAGTATTTTTTCGTAGTATTGATACAATCCAAGCCCAACACCACTATTGATTATACCAACCTTTAAAAGCCTTGGAAACCAACCTTTAAAGAAAGCAGAGACACCTTCTTCAGTAATAGTATGACGAAAACAATCTAGGTTCCCAGTATAATATCTAGGACCATATCTATTACTTTGTAGTCTGGTTTTGATTAGATCTACTGGTTGTGTGAAAATAACAACTAATGAACATGATGCTACACCTATTAATATGGATTTCGACCGATCATTTTCTTTATTGAATGCATTTTTCATTGAGGAATAAAATGAAAAATAAATAAAGGCACTGGCCATATTTTTGTACATTGTGGCTAAGCTGCCTCTAAAATAACCCTTAACACCATCAACTTGCCATATTTCTTTAACTGCTTGAGGGAATGTCATTGAAGGTTTAACTCTGTATTCGTTCCTATAATATATGCTGAATCTGTTGGAATAGATATCATAAACCGGGTTTCTATTCAATTTACTAGGCAAAGGCCCTATATTCGTTCTGCCTTGTAATTTTTCTGATGTGGTCAAACCATTTCCAACCAGTCTGGATTTTAAATTTTCAAACGGAATAACCCAAACGCTTTCTATGAAACCTAAAAATGCCCCGACTTTGAACATGTCAAACTTGCTAATTTCACCCGTCTGAGGGTTTTCATATAGATTACAAAAATAATCGTAAGCTCTAAACCTAATAAAAGTTTTGCCTACAATAGCCAGGTTCAAACTACTCAAACCTTTAAAATAATATTTTATCTTATGACGAGGATTAAATGTTGTATTTCCAAAAGTTAGTTGTTGTCCGATTTTCAAAACTTCAAAAGGATGCGATAAAGACATAGTTGTTATAGAGGCAAGCATGGAAGATGCTGCTACAATATGAGGAGCATATTTCTTTGATAGTTTGTTTTTGTTGTTAGCACTACTCATGCTTTATTAAAAGAAATGAAGGGAAAAATAACAGAAATTGTGGATAATTGTGTGGCCCGGGATATTGAGTAATGTTCCTTGGTAACTTGAAAGGAAAAAAAAAAAAAAAAAAAAAAAAAAAGAAAAATTAAAAAGAAAAATTAAAAATAAAAGTTAAAAATAAAAATTCAATGCAATTATTTGTTGAGTGTCTTCGAGCTGAATGATCTTTTAATTAAGACGATGTTCAATCGTTCAATGGTGGTTCACTATTTTTTTTTTTTTTATATTTTTATTCTGAAAAAAAAAAAAAGAAAAAAAAAAATAAAGAAAAAAAATTATTTAGATGATTAAAAAAAAAAAAATTGGAAAAAAAAAAAAAAAAAAAAAAAAAAAATAAATAAATAAAAATTGAATAAAAAAATAAAAGAAAAGATAAGAGATAAAAGAAATTACTTGGAAATAAAATGTTAATTATTGATGGTAATAATAAGAATTGACCAATTATTGTCGTATTTATTAACATGATTCTTATTATTACTGTTGTAGTGATAATAATATATATATAACATAGAGATGAAATTTGCCAAATTTTGAATATATTTACTTTTTTTTTTTTGACCGGGTGCAAATACTTTTTTTTGTTTTGTTTTGTTTAATAACTGATTTGCATTTGATGTATGAGGGTGTTGATAACTGGAATAAAAAAGATAAAAAAAAATAATACATTTTATTCAATTCAACTCTTTAATTTCTTCTCTCCATTCATCAAGTTCACTAGATTCTCTACGTATTGATAGATTCCAAAACCAACACCACCATTAACAATCCCTATTTTAAACAACCTGGGACACCACCCTTTATAAAACGACCTGTAGCCTTCTTCTATAAACATACGATAGAAACAATTAACACTATTCCTATAATAATGATGAGCGTACTGACTGCTCTGCATTCTTGTTTTAACAACATCAATGGGTTGTGTTAGGCCAACAATTAACGATGATGAAGTTAAACCCAAGGCAACAGATATGACTTCTGAATTATCTTGATTATACTTATTTTTTAAAAAATTGAAAAATGTAAAACTTAAAGATGCATTCCCCATACTTCTAATGATTGTTAGACCACTGGCATTGAAAAACCCACGGATCCCATTTTTTTGGGCAATTTCCCTTACTGCTTTATGGAAAGCAATTGAGGGATTTTTTTGATAGTATTCATATATCTCGATATGTTTGGGTAAATTTTTTTTATGGAAAGTACGACGCTCGTTATGAATATTACTATTATTAGCATTATTACTACTGGTATCTTGTTGTTCACGTTGGGAAAGTAAAAGAGCATTTTCAATCATTCTTGTTTTAATATTTTCAAATGGAACCGACCAGAAGCCCTCAGTGAAAATAGCAGCAATCCCTGCAATCAATACATCATTTTCCGGATTGTTGAAAAATGGGATCTTGGCACTGTTCTCTAAAGTTCTATAGTTTTGTAGTGATTTTAAAACTTGATTGTAAACGCCAAATGTTATCAAATTTCTACCTATAACTGAAATATTCATAGAACTTAATCCAGTGAAATAATATTTAACTTTGTGCAACATATTGAAAGTTTTAGAACCAAAATTTAGTTGCTGACCAACTTTTAAAAATTCAAACGGTTGGGTAACCGAGGTAGTGAAAATGGAAGAGGCTGTATTACCGAGCAAAACAACAGTTGGATTGAATTCTGTTGTTGTACTTGTAATAGCTTTAGTGCCTGTCGTTTGGGGTGTAACATTGTCCTTCATTGGCTGTCAACTTATTATACTTTATTTATTTATGTATTTTATTTCCCTTTCGATGTAACGTGGTTCACTATTTTTAAAAGATATTGTTAAATATGAGTTAGCAAAATCAAATGAATATTTCCGAGATATAGTAATTAGTGATATATTGAAATGGAAAAAAAAAAAAAAAAAAAAAAAAAAATTACAATAAAAAAGAGATATAAATAGATAACAATGAATAAAATTCCTTGTTTTTTTTTTTTCATTTAACATATATATTATAGATCAACTATAGACAAAAACACAATTAAAATATATCAACAAAAAGTAGAAGAATAAATAAATAAATCAAAAGGCTCAGCTTCTTTTAAGACATGTTTGAATTGAAAAAAAAATCAAAATAAAATCATACCAGGTAGTACTATTCATAAAGCATATCTGAAATTAGGGTTTTCAAAATCTGTGAGATCAGCAAATTCTAAATTTTCCACAACAACCTCTTCTGGCCCCCTTTCTGCTGCTAATTTATCTCTTTTCTTGTTTTCCATAATATTAACCATATACAAAATAGACAAAACCACAGTACCACAAGCGTAACAAACAACCATGGCAACTTTAGCACCTTGATAACCAGGAGCTTGTTTGGCAATAAAAGTCTGTGGACCAGCGATGTTGGCAGCTGCATAGGACATCAAATTGATTGAAGAAACAGTCCATTTTTTAGTGTAACCCAAAGTGTTGGAACTGACACATGATAAAATACAGATAAATGAAACAGGACTTAAACTAATCAAATAAACACCAGCCAAACGTGCTTTTTTATCTTTACTGGCAAAGGCTAACATACACGTAGCAACAATAATAATATTATTAGTGAAAATTGCCCAGACTAATCTATGACCCATCCAACCGTATTTCCATTTGCCATTTTTTTTCAAATTGCGACGTGCTAGATAAGCACACATTAATCCGAATAACGGACAACCACCAAATTCCACTGCACCACCAATCATATTCATTAATAAACTTTGTTTGGAAGTATATCCAAAATCACCAGTTAACAAAATAGAACTGAAATTTGTAATACCACCATTAGGAATATTGGAGCAAACAGAAAACAGAAAATATAACCATGTTCTTATATCTTTAAAGGCTTCAATAATTTGTGATTTTTTAATATGATGATTACCATAACCTTGCTGATTGGATTTGATTCTGTTGACAACCATCAATTTTTCACGTTCATTTAAGAACCAGGCCTTAGCAGGGCTATCTGGAATATGGAAAAACATTAAAACCGAGGTGAAAATAGTCATCATACCTGTAACAACAAATAAAACTTTCCAGGCTTTAATGCTATAGGAATCTTTATGAATATACAAACCGTATGAGATGGAACTACTTAAAATGGTACCCAAGCCATTACAACCAAACCACAAGCAAACTCTACTGAACTGTTCTTCCTTTTTCCAATACTGACACATTATAATAGTAAATGATGGGGTTATAGCACTTTCCATGAATCCTAGTAAGCACCTCAAAAAGATAAAGCCAGGATAATTAATAGATGGTGCAGCATGACAAGCTAAAACCATACCCCAAAGACAAATAACGACAGAAACAGTTTTCATAAACCAAGGTGATTTTTGTAGTAGTGGTGGCAAGACGAATAACCCACCCAAATAACCAAAGTAAAAGGCAGATCCAACCCAAGAATATTCTGTACCATGCATTTTCAAATCTGTCCTTAGACCCATGATAGCGGCAGTACCATTGGTAACTTTGTCCATAAACTGAATAGCGTATAATAGACACATCAATGGAAACATATACAAGTCAATTTTCCTCAACAACTTCCGATCTTCTTCTGGAGTCACCTGTAAATCCTCAGCTTCTAAAGCTAGTCTCATAGCATCATCTACATCACCCGTAACAACAACTTCCTTGCCATGTGGAGATAATATTGTGGCAATTGGATTAGGATCACCAATTTCACCCTGTGTGATTGAAACTATATGTTGAACTTTTTCATCTTTGATAACATCACCACTAAGATGTTTGTTATCACTATTTGAAATGGTATCAGACGATACTGTGTCTAGGGCATTATGGATATTACTATTTTTCTCCATTATTTTGTTGGATCAATGTTATGATTTTCTCTTTTTTGGTTTTTTCTTTTTTTTTTTTTTTAAAAAAACATTGTTGTTATATAGAGTAATGCATCAGGGTGAAGAAAAGAGAATTGGGATAACAAAAAAAAAAAAAAAAAAACAAAATGAATAAATTTATTTGTATATATGTTAATATATATAAAAGTCTTTTTATTTTTCGAGTGTTATCAGTTTCATATTTTAA
This sequence comes from Saccharomycodes ludwigii, assembly GCF_020623625.1. Taxonomy (NCBI): domain Eukaryota; kingdom Fungi; phylum Ascomycota; class Saccharomycetes; order Saccharomycodales; family Saccharomycodaceae; genus Saccharomycodes; species Saccharomycodes ludwigii. The sequence goes on from NC_060202.1 coordinate 82,916, forward strand.
TTAGTTAAAATCGATGGTTTCTTCTTCAATATCTTTTTTTTAGATTTAGATTTAGATTTAGATTTAGATTTAGATTTAGATTTTAATCTTGATAATTACAAAACGATTTCAATCTTTATCTAGTCGCTTATCTATTTATGTAAATATGATATCTATGTAGTTGTTTATTATTTTGATATATGTTTTATGTGCAGTGTATTATGCATTCAAATGATTTATTATTGTTATTTTAAAGTTTTTATCTAAAAGAATGTAAAAGAATCTAAAACACAGAGCAATAGAAATGTGATAAGATTACAATGACTCAAGATATGATTTATTATAATTTATTTATCAAGCGGTAAGAAATATATATATAGAAAGAGAAAGATAAGAGCAAAGTGTGTAATACCAACGGCATTTTGATGAGAAAAAAGGTGCTAAAAACCGAGTCAATTTTAATTCTTTTTTAGAAAAGCGAGTTTTTTTTTTGTTTTTTTTTATGTAGAAAAAGAATATTTGTATTTCGTGGTTAATTACTAAAAACTTTTAACCGAAAATAAAGATAAAATGATAATAATAATAAAAAACGGAGTTTGAAACGACGGATTCAACAACTTCATACGAACGGATTACTTGATAATATTTCTATGTGGTTGTCCTTTTTTGTAGGTTTTGTTGAAATCACGTGTGTATATTATTCCATTCTTGTATGAAAAACATAAAAAAAAAAAATGTGTCAAAAGTTGTTTATTCAATTTTAGTGTACATTTCTCTATTATCATAATTTATTTTTTCTCTTCCTTTTTGCCCCCTCACGCTTAAATAAACTTGCAACCTGAAAACAAAAAAATAAAATTATCCCGCAAAAAAAAAGAAAAAGAAAAAACAATCTCGAGGAAAAATGGCTTTTTTATTCTTATTCTTTTTTATTCTTATTCTTTTTTATAACTTTTTTAGCAGTGTCTGAAAATAAAATATATATATTTCAAAGTTCAAAAGGCTACTTTTAACCAATATTGTTCGCCTTATTCTTCAATTATCCTGTCTATGTTACCCAAGTTTACTAAAAGGTTAATTATTAGATCAAAAAGTACCAAAAAAAACATCTTAACTCTAACATCAACAAGAATGGCATCCAATAATCCAGTTTTAAATAAAATAGAAGAGTTGAAACCTACTTTTATTAAAAGACTAAGTGATGCTATCGCTATTCCAGCCGTTTCTGGTGATGAATCCTTGAGGCCAAAAGTTGTGGAAAAGGCACACTTCCTTGCCAAACAATTAAAGGACTTGGGTTTCCACGATATTCAGTTAAAAGATTTGGGCGTTCAACCACCTCCAGTTTCCGATTCTAATTTAAAATTGCCACCCGTTATTTTATCCAGATACGGTAACAATGATTCTAAAAACAAAAAAAAAACAATTTTAATCTATGGTCACTATGATGTTCAGCCAGCTTTAAAAGAAGATGGATGGGACACTGAACCTTTTACCTTTTATTTAGATGAAGAAAAACAAATAATGCGTGGTAGAGGTGTTACTGACGATACCGGTCCCTTATTAGGCTGGTTAAACGTTGTACAAGCTTATAGAGAAGCTGGTAAAGAATTACCAGTTAATTTAATCACTTGTTTTGAAGGTATGGAAGAAAGTGGTTCCATTGGCTTAGACAAATTGATTATTGAAGAAGCTGATAAATATTTCAAAGATGTAGATACTGTTTGTATCAGTGACAATTATTGGCTAGGAACCAAAAAACCAGTTTTAACTTATGGTTTGAGAGGTTGTAATTACTACCAAATTACTATCAAAGGACCAAAAGCTGATTTACATTCTGGTGTCTTTGGTGGTTGTGTTACTGAACCAATGATTGATTTGGTTCATGTTTTACAATCATTGGTTAAACCCAATGGTGAAATTCAAATCGCTGGTATAAAAGAGATGGTTGCTCCTGTTACTGAAACTGAAAATCAAATTTATGAAAAGATCGATTTTAGTGTGGAAGAGTTAAACCAAGCAATAGGTTCAAAAACTTCTTTGTATGATAATAAAAGGGACATTTTGATGCATAGATGGAGATATCCATCTTTATCCATCCATGGTGTAGAAGGCGCATTTTATGGTCCTGGTGCTAAAACAGTTATTCCCGGTCAAGTTATCGGTAAGTTTAGTATCAGAACTGTTCCAGATATAGACAGTAAGAAACTAGATCAACTAGTTATAGACCACTGTAACAAAGTTTTTGCTGAATTAAAGTCACCAAACACATTCAAGACTGAATTAGTTCATGATGGTAATTATTGGATTACTGATCCATTTAATAAATCGTTTACTGCTGCCGCAAGAGCCACCAAAGATATTTATGGTGTAGAACCAGATTTGACAAGAGAAGGTGGATCTATCCCAATTACTTTAACCTTTGAAAAAGCATTGAAAACAAACGTTTTGTTGTTACCTATGGGTAGAGGCGATGATGCTGCCCATTCTATCAATGAAAAACTAGATGTAAGTAACTACATCAACGGTATGAAAATTATGGCAAATTATTTGCTCTATTACTCTGAAGATTGATAAGCCAGCTTGTACTTACGTATTATTTATAATGTTTTAATTTTTTTTTTTTTTTGTCGTATAAAATGTATAAAGTTGTTTATTCCAACAAATTTGCTTTGGATTTGTTCGAGTATATTATAAATCCGGGTAGACGTGTCGTAAATCTAGTTTTTGATAGCAAACTGCTCAAGTGAACGAAATACAGCAAAAAAAAAAAAACAAAAAAAAAGGACTAAATGAAATAAAAGCTTTTGACTTTAGTAAACAGACAATAAAAAAGTATTCTCTGACCAGCAAAGACTCATACACACACATCACCTTTAAAGATTATTAACTCACAATGGATGAGGATAAAACGACCCCAATAGTAAGCAAAGAATTACAAGCTGTTTTATTTTCTACTGAATACAATTCAAACAGTGACGAAGATAATACCAACGCTAACAAAAAAATATCAATTCGTGATCCCAATTCATCCATCAATATTTTGGATGTGGATCCTCAATCCATAGATAAATGGGTTCCCTTGTTAAGAAAACATATCGACAAAAATGAGATGAAAGATGTGATTTTGGAACTCCGTAAGTCCATTAAAGATAATTTTCAAGATATGGATTTACACCTTTTGCAAAACTCCGCAATGAACGAACAATTAATGAATTCCATCCACAATTTGGCCTTAATCCAAAATAATTTACAAAATGCACAATATGAGGCAAAATTGCTGGCACTACAAGATGAATTAACCACCACTACCAATAAAGTAGTTTTACAAAAGAAAAATTTTATTTCCAACAAGAAAAATAATACCAAAATCAATGAATGCTTGGTTTTAATTACCAAGTGTTTACAAATTTTAGAATTATCTAACAACTGTCATCAATTGATTTCAAGTCAACAATTCTACAGAGCTTTGCAAAGTTTAGATACTTTAGATAGCATCTATACACAAGATTTTAAAAAAGAATTTAATTTCCAATTTTTAAAACAAATACATGCATCAATTCCCCTATTCAAAGAAATTATTAAAAATGAAAGTATTAATCTAATCAAGAAATTTTTTAATTCTAACCTAGATAAAAATTTGCATAATGTGGGGAAAAACTTATACGCTATCTACGGGGAAGAACTCTTACCTGACTGGATAGAATTACGTGGGAAATTAAAACTTCCTGTGAGTTTAAAATTTAACTCGCCTGTGGAAATATCATTGAGAGACAACGAAAAGGTGAAAGCCATTTCTCCAATTAACTGGTTTAACATCGAATCATTTCATGATGCAATTTTAATTTTCACTACATTAAATGAGATGGAATACTTATCCCAAGAATTTGAAAAAGTTTATATTTTTTGGAAAAACAAATTGGTTTATCCGCTGGATCTAAAACATTCAGCCTCTAGCAATAGTGGTAACAAGGGACAGCAATCGACACTGGTGAACAATGCGTTTACCACATTGGATGACATTCAGAATTATTTTTGGAAAATATTGGGTCTTTTAGTTTTTGACAGGTTTTTGCAAAAGGAAACTGATTATATATTAACTGCCAATGCTTTTAGCAGTACAGATGATTTTTGGGCATCTTTCATTAAACTTTACAATCCAATTTTGGTTGATTTTATAAAAAAGAAGTTAAAGGACGAGGAATCTGTTATTAAATTTAAAGATTTTTTAGGTCTTGTTTTAAGTATCTGTGATTATTTAAAACTAAACATTAAACAATTGTATGAAACCTACATTTTTTTATACAAGATTTTTTGCAAATTACAAATTACTATGTTTGACCAAGAATTTACTTCGCTTTTAAATGATGATGATTTTATGCCATTGACAGTAAAGGACAAACCTTTATATTCCAAGATTTTGAAAATCTGCTGGCTGAAAGAAGGCGACGAGGAAACTTTGGCTACTAACATTAATATAAATAATGACGATTTTCTGGTCACTCTACCATTTTCACCATTATACCCAATGACTTGTACTCTATTGAGGAAAATTAATGCCAAATTGGAAAATTTCATCCAAAATTTTTATCAGTATGAAACTAATAGGATTATCAACATTTTTATTTCTGCAATAGACAATATTTTCAATAAGCATATTAATCTGAAATTTCAACAAAAATTAAATTCCACTTCTAGGGAAGAGTTGGCTCAAATTCTAATCAATTTAGACTATTTTTTGGTTGCTACCGAAAACTTTAGCAAAAATTTATCCAAAACGTTTGATGCGGAGATTCAATTGACCGCAGAACATAAAGTTAAGAAGACTAAAGCGTTAGCAGAAACGAAATTAACGGAATTGATCGACTCAAAAGTGGCTGATTTAATGGAGATTATCGAATTGGATTGGCATGTTACAACTGTTCGTACGGAACCTGATTTGATTATAAGGGATATTGCACAATATTTGGAAATGATGTTTACTTCCACTTTGGTTAATTTGCCGTATGACATTAAGACGTTATTGATTTTCCGTGAATTTGATACATTGACTAATAGATTTTTAAGTTTGTTAATTAATGGTACACCTTCTACAATCACACCACAAAGTGTCTTGAATTTTCAAACAGATATGAAATTTTTGGAAAATGTCATTCCCAACATTTTCCCACAGCAACAAGATGAATTACTTGCACCTGCAGCATCATCACCTTCACCAAGCTTAAGCTGTGCTTTATCGAGAACAACTTCCATGATGAGCATGACTATTGCTGATTCCAGTGCTATGATAGAAAGTAATGTGCGTTCATTGAAATCAACATTTGATGAATTGAATCAGCATATTAATTTGTTAAAATCGGGTTCTTTGGATCAATATAAATCATCAAGGATGAAATTATATCCAAGGGTGAAACCAGATGTTGCCAATATGTTGATTAATAAATTGAGTACTTACCAAGAGATGATTAGACAGCAACAAAAACAAAAAGAGATGCAAAGACAGCAGCAATTATCGAATAGAAATAATAACAACGGTAATGGTAGCATTTCGGCAGCCACAATTGTTAGCAATACAGGTAATAACAATAATGATGCTAGTGTAGAAGACACTTTATCTATTCTGACTTCTGCCAATCGACAGAAAATAAGCAATTTCTTTAATAGAAAGTTTTGATTGAGTTAGGAAAAAAGACAGGACACTTTTTTTTTTAAAAAAGAAAAAAAAAAAAAAAAAAAAAAAAAGATAAAATTGAAAATATTTTCAAGTATATTGTTATAATTTACACTTGGTATATTTATTCAACATATATAGATATATTTTTATTTTTATTTTTATTTTTTTTTTTTAAATTTATTAATTTTTTTTATTTTAGATTTGAAAAATTGTGGAAAGAAAAGTAAAAAAAGAAAAAAAAATTTTTTTTTTTTTAATTGTAACTTGAAGATATTTTTTTAAATTGTATTTTCACACATAATATTCATTGTATTCTCATGTTGAATTCAATAAGATTAAATTAAAAGATAAATAGGTAAAAAGATAGAAAAATTGTTTGAAAAAAGTACAAAGCTTTTTATAGCATCTATTCCTATAATAATAAAGATCAAATAAAGACATTTCAATTTTCTTTTTTTTTTTTTTTTTTTTTTTTTCGATATATTCACTTCGTAAATAGTGGTGAGAATAATGAGTACCAACATTGCCACTAAAGATAACAAGGCAAGTAAGAGGCCCAGGGAATCAAATGATACCAAAAAAAATGACAAAGTTTTTAAAAAATTTAAGTACGGCACTTCTAATCTTTTAGAACCTGGGACCTCTGGTTGTTATGCAACCTGTGTTAGAAGAAAGGAAAAGTCAGCTGAATATGAACTCTTACAATTATTCGAAGAAAAATATATAGAACTGTATGGAGAAGAAGAACTCGACGATGATACAGCAAATATCAAGGATGTTGAAGAAGATATTGGGGATCAAATTCAAAAAGAACTACAACAATTACAGAAAAATAGTAAAAATGGTTCTTCCAGCTTGAATAATGAAAAAAATAAATCAATATTTACTATAATTGAATTAAATTGTGAATGTGTTATATTCATTAAAATTAGAAAACCAATAGAACCAGAATTTTTTATCCATGAGGTCATTAAGGGCTTGAAAAATCAAGATTCTAAAAGAACAAGATATTTGGCAAAGTTGACACCCATTACCTTTTCTTGTAACGCCTCGATGTCTGAGTTGGAGAAACTATGTGATAGGGTTTTAGCACCACATTTTCATACCGAGGAATCTAAAAAAGGTTTAAAATTTGCTATTGATTTAGACAGAAGAAATTTCAATACTTTAGATAAAATGGAAATGATTAAGTTAATAGCCAAATGTGTATCCAAAAATAATGTTATCCCGCATACAGTTGATTTAAAAAATTTCGATAAATTAGTTTTGGTGGAATGTTTTAAAAACAATATTGGTATGAGTGTTGTTGATAAAGATTACCGAACAGACTTTAAAAAATACAATATTCAACAAATATTCGAACAAAAAAAATCTAAAAAATAACAACACAAAAGAAAAAAAAAGAAAAAAAAAAATATAATAAACTTGAAAAACTTATATATATATATATATACTATTAAATTTTTTATAAATGTATATTAAATAACGATTGATTTCCCGTTATATGTGGTTGGGTTTTCCCAAGCAACCCAATCACTCTTGGTATTTGGAATTAGAGCCATAGAACGCAATTTGTAAACAGCAATACCAACCAAAAGCAGTTGACATAAAACATAAACAGCCATTGCACCAGTAATATCGTATTTAACGGACTCGTGTTGTAAAACTGGTTTAAAAGCATTGTTTATGTTCAAAATACTTTTAATCGGATTTGTTATAAGCATAACAGCTGTTATAATGGGAATGATTTGCAATGAAGTACCACTCATATACGACATTATTAAATTCATTGGGATGGATTTTGCTGGTTGAAATGCAATTTGCCAAGCTTTAGATATTAAAATTTGGTTAACTTGCTTGTCATTCTTGTTAAAAGTCTGTAATTTGATAGGTTTGGAGGCATATGGACTAAATCCTGATGGAGATGGTATATCGGATGCTTTAATTTTGTTATTAGTGTTACTTTTCTTGATATTGTTTTGGTTTTTACTGGTGGATATGTTGTTGTGTGTAGCAACTAATTTTTGAGCCCATTGAGGAACCGTGACTGTCATGGTGTCTTCTGCCATTTCTTTGCTTATTTTTTTTGTTTTTTTTTTTTTTTTTTTTTTTCAATATGTATATTAACCTTGATAGCTTTTTTTGTCTGTTATTTATTGTGATTTATTATTAGCAAAAAATAAATAAATAAAATTAAGAATAAAAAAGAAGAAATTGGCAAGTTGGAATTTCTAATTCAATAAAATCATAATGAGAATTAAAAAGAATTAATTATTAATACCGAACTTACTCGGACATTTTTCTAGAAGTAAAATAATAAAAAAAAAAAAAAAAAGAAAAAAAAAAAAAAATAATTTCTGGATAGTTTGGATCCTCGGACTACAAAAAATAAAAGGCTTATGAAAGGAAACTATAATTAAAATTAAAACTAAAATTAAAAAAAACTTTTCAATTTATTCAAATAGAGAATAATCAACCAATTCATCGGGAACAATATTATCCAATTCATGAATATCTCTGAATTCTTCATCTGTAAAGTGCTTATTAATATAGAAAATATGGTACTTATTTTTAAACGAGACAATTACCGTAATAACAACAACTAAAAGGCAAATTATACAGGCAATACCTAAAGTAATGCAAATTATTTTTAATATGCGAATTCTAGTTTTAAAGTTATAAGGCCCACTGAATATTTTTTTTTTTTGTTGCCCTTTTAAAAGTTGAGTTCCCTTTATTTTTCTTTTTAACATGATTAAAAAATTGCACATATATTGTTTCAATCGAAAAAACTTCGTTCTCCCTGAGCTATAGGTAATAATATCATCATTCTTGCTAGAACAATGTTCTTCGACAACAAAATACTTTTCCTTTTCTTCATTATAGTTCATATTGCAATTCTTCAGATAAACGTCTCTACTTTTAGAATGTGTGGCACGAGAATTTTCTAAAGCTACACTTTTTGGAACTAGTATCTCATCAATAGTTCCTTTGTATTGGGAATAACTATCATCTGAGTTTATGCCAATTGAATTAGGTTCAATTAAAAAATGTAAACCATTTTCACCATGAGCATTTTTCTCAGTATCTTTACATAAACTTTTATTTTTTTTTGGACCCAACATTAAAGTAGAGTTCAAATTGCCGTTATTAAATGTACCTATTTTCATGTTTATGGTCAAGGTTAGTAATTTTTTTTTTTTTTTCCTTTTTTTTTACGAAAAAATCTATTTTACAATTTTACAAGAAAATACGAATAAAAGTTAACAAAGAGGAAGTATCTAAAAAAAAGAAAAAATAATAATAATAATAATAATAATAATGGAAAGGTCATAATATAGAAAAGATAATTGACATTGCAATATATATATATATATATATATTCCTTTTTTTTCTTTGTTGTTTTTTTTTTTTTTTGCTTTTTTATTCATATATGAAATTATACCCTTAACTCTGACATTTAATTTCTGTCATCGCCATATGTATGTTACCCGCCTTTTTCATTTGGACAAATACAAAAAATGGAAAATGAAAATAAAATAAAATAAAAATAAATTGTTTCACGTGATAGAATATTTTTGTAATTTTAATTAGTAAAACTGACAAGACCAGAAATAACTCATACTCTTCTATACCATCAATTTTAACCAGGATCATACTAAACCCACCTCTGGTTTTAGCAAATATGTCTGTTAAAAATAAAGTGTTGTTAATGAAACATCCAAGTTTCACTAATTCTGAACTCTGTCAAATTCTATCAAAAATATTTCCTGATTCTAACTTTTCCATTAAGAATGATCACATTATTCTAGAGAATATCAAGTTAACCAATAAATATTACGAAATGCTAATAGATCTATATATATCTACAATTGATGATTTTGGTCAATGGATAAATGATTTTACTAATGACGAATACATAGATGTATATAGCACTTTAGCTGGTGTGGTGCTTTTCATAAAATCAGACAATTACGACAATAAGAACGTTCATAATAATAATAATATTAAAGAAACATTAAAAAAATATATTTCTTTTGTTGAGAAATTAGATCAATTCGATGAATCAAAATTTTATGGAATTTACGATACCAACCATAACAGTGTTTTTACTGAAGGCAACGGCGAATTGATTTACAAAATAGAATCATTAACAGAGCATAACGAATTAAAAAATCTTTTTGATATCTACGATTGGACCTCCGAGGAAAAAAATAAACAATATTACACATTAAAGGATAAGAAGAATGATATTTCTACTCTGAACGATCCTAAGGATATAAATTTGATAAATGTTATAGAAAAGCTGGATGTTATTAAATCTAGATATTCATTAATCAAAGATTCTCAAGAAGCTGAAGCATTTGCAAAAGAAATGAGCGAAAATATCGCAAATTTGCTTTTAGATGATAGCGGGAATGATATTTCTCAGTAATCTACCAAATTTACTTCCACATACCTCATATCGCAAACTTGATGTTTCCCCTTTTTTTCTTCTGATATATTCCATAATTGTGTCTGCTAGAAAATATTTACAATAAAGCTTATGCCTATTATTTTTATATGGATATTAACTAAGAAAAAAATAACTAATTATATCGTACAAAAAAAAAAAAAGGAAATTTATTAGATGATGATGATGATACCTATTAAATATAGTTTCCGCATATTTTTATTTTTGTTTGTTATTTATTGGACTTTTATGGTGTAAACAAGCAAATATATATATATATATTAGGGCTTCTATAACTTTTGAAATGCTACAAATAATAAAATTGGTAAATATATTACCACTACAATCTTGTTAAACGTTTCTAGTGCCAAAGTGTTGTGAAAATTACGATATTGATGCATATTCAATAGTAACAAATAATATTCACTAATATACAATGAAGGTGACCATATCCACTTATTTAACAAGAATTGCAGCGACTTACTGTTGGTATTACCAGACTTAAATAATTTTCTCCAGTGGCAATACATTTGAGACAAACTTAAACCTATTATAAAAATAGAGTAACTATATGTTTTTAATAATGGTGCATGTTCATAATCATCCCAGAAATTTAATGCAACCACAATGTATATAAAATTTAAATTTTTGAGTAGTGTAAACCAATTAATGTAATGGAATACCACCAACATCCAAAATAACTCTAATGCACTGCTAAAAACTAATATATTGCATAAAAATTCATGGATTCCACCAGGTAAAAATTTGACATCGACCAAAATGATCAATCCAATCCATCTTCCTAACAATGTAGTGTATAAAATAAGGGTTATTAATCTTGATAATTGGTATAATTTAGAAATTGCTGTACTCACCATTTTTTCAGTTTTTTTTTTTCTATTTGTAGCTTTTATTATTATTAGCTAGTTGTTATTGATAAATCAATTTATTATAATTACTTTTTCTATTGAGTGGAAATGTATGTGTGTATATTTAGATTGTTAAGGAAACAGAATTGATTAAAGCTTTTTTGTTTTTTCACTTTATTTTTACATTCACATTAAAAAAAAAAAAAAAAAAAAAAAAAAATGAAAATTAACAACTTGTTAAATTTTTTTTTTTTTTAATAGTAAAAAAAAGCAAATTTTTTTTTTTTTTTCTTTTCTTCTTTTTAATAGCAACTTTGTCAATCAAGAAATAAAGGCAACGGTCAATCAACACAAAACTTGTGGATATTCTCTATTTTAACCTCATGAAAATCTTTCTTTTTATTGGATGTATTTTTACCATCCTAACACTGATTGAATGCTTTACCCCAAAAGAAGTGGAAATTTTCCAGTTACAAAAAGATATTACAAATAAATATGGTTCAAATATAACTTTATACAGCATGTTGAAATTGCCAAAGTTAGATAAATCATCTGAGATAGACATAAAAAAACAATTTAGAAAATTATCCAGAAAATATCATCCTGATAAAAATATAAAATATCGAAAATTATATGAACGATTAAATGGTGCAAAAAAAATCTTATTAGATGCTGAACAACGTAAAGCTTACGACTATTATTTGTCACATGGGTTTCCAGATTACAATTTTTCAAAAGGTGGGTTTTATTTTTCCAATAGAATCAAGCCAAGTAGTCTATTACTTTTCATTGTAGTATATTTTTTGGTTGGTGCCATTCATTATGTTTTGCTGCGATTACAGGTTAACTCCAAAAGAAGTAGATATCAAAATTTCATTGATGAAATTAAAAAACAGGACGACAGTAATGGTTTGGGTATTAGAGACCTGAAGTTTCAAACACCTGACTTGCATAAAAACATTGATGAATATGATGTTGTGAGAATTAAATTTGGAGATGTATATTATGTAAATAAAGAAACTGGGACAGAGCACTTAATGGATGTGGAAACTGAAATTCCTAAATCCTCAATATACCAATGTTTTTGGTTTGCTTTCCCCAAATCATGTTTCCATTTACTAACTTTGGGAAAATTTAAAAGAGATGCTCAACATGGTACTGAAACAGCTAAACCTAAAATTAAAAAGGGTTAATTTCATCCATTCTTTCGAAAGTTGTATATATATATATATATATATATCTATATATTTGATCATTAAATCTATTCTACAAAAACTAAATACTGATATTACCACTCATATTATTACGTAACTAATTAAAAAAAAAAATAAAAAAAAAGAATAAAAAAAATAAAAAAAAAAAAAAAAAAAAAAAGTCACAAACGATAAATAAATAGGATAAAGTTCTTAACATATAATTACCTGTCTGAGAAAATGTAATCGTATATGTTCTTTACTTCTTAAACGGTCATTAAACATAATTCATAAGGGTTATAATATTACTATAGTGAAAAAAAAATAAAAAAAAAAAAATAAAAAAAGAAAAATTGAAATGAAGTCTATTTCTAAAACAACAAGTTAAACCTGTTATTACAATCAGCATTCTTATTATCATCATTTCACTTGATTATTATCATTATCATGCATAAAATTGTTTTCGTTAGCATTAGCATTTTTATTGTCATCATCATTACCATTAAAAGTAGAAGTAGGTGAAACGGCGCTACTTTCCGTGTAACCCAACAGTATAACCCCCTTATCAGCATTTTTTTTTTCCACCTCCAATCGACTTTGCTCAATCAATCTTTTCCTTAACTTAGAATTCAAATCCTCTTGAGTCGTATAATTAATTATATCCATTTCAGTGGTGGGCACTAATAATGCGGGAGGGTTTATGCCATCATAGGGTACTAATTCATCATCATAAACATTCTCCCCATCCATATTTCCTTCAGCTGTATTGCCCCCTTGTTGATTTTGTTTTGCTTCCTCATCCATATGATGCAAGCCTTCTTCTATTAATTGTTCCTCCGTAAATTCGTCTAAAGATTCATAGTTTACACTGTTATCTCCATGTTGTTGTTGAAGCTGCTGTTGTTGCTGCTGTTGAAGTTGCTGTTGTTGTATTAATAACTCTTCATCCATAGCAGCATTGGTACTCATTTCTCCTCCTAAAATTTTGGAATACATCAATCTAGTGTCCATTAAAATATCTTCCGAATAAAATACCCAATTTGGATTGGATAAAGATTCATGGATAGCAGGAGATATTAGTTCCACTTTATAAACTTTAGAAAATTTAACAATCTCCTCAGCAATTAAAACTAAATGGCCCATAAACCCTAAATTCATGTGTGTCTTATTGAAAAATTCACAACTCTGTTTGTACCCTTCCAAAATTAAGTCACGAGGCAAATCAAATTTTAAAAAATTTCCTACAGCACTCTTTTCAGCACAAAAAGTACTGAATTGGTCTGACTCAAAAAGGGAAAATACTAAAAAGGAATTGTAAGAATAATCCATTCTCCCATTGAAAACTTGCTGTATAATATCAAATATAACGTTATGCCAAAAGTTGTTCCACGGAAATTTCAGAAACATAGAAACTATCCGAGGTAATATTTGCAAATCAAACAAAGTAATCTTAAAATAATCGCCAATTGTAGGGTTTTCTCTAATTTTACTATTTTGATTAATATTAACATACGGTATATCAAAAGATTCATCAATTTCAGCAATTTGGTTAATCTCAATCTCTTCGTCATCCAGATCAGGCTCGTCAGAACTATTTGTGTCGGTGTTAGTGGTATCATTATTCTTTAATGTTAATTCTTCAAACGCATCTTCTAATTGTTTTAACATATTTTCCCTTACTTTGTCTCTTTTTAGAGCAATCAGTTCGGCTCTGCGGCTATTCATTAGTCCCATATTAGAACAATGCAATAATTCGGCAATTAATTCAACCACTTTAAATCTTTCAAATCCCAAAGGTTCATAACTTTCGCCCATTTGATTGATACGAGTAGAACTTTCGGTGCTTTTATCACTCTGAAGGACAATCTCCAGTATAGTAGGCAGTTCTTGCGTAAATCTTTTCAACATGTATCCTAAATATATAGGATCTCTTGAAGATGGTGGATTGTTCTTTATAGTAGTGTTAAGTAAGTTTATTTGATCGTAATCTGAGTTGTTTTTCCGGATTAGTTCAATAACAATAGATACAGCATTATTCAACGCAAATCCCCTTTTGATAGCGATAATATCAATCAAGCTATCTAAAATTCGAGGCGAACTACATAAGTGTCTTGTCAATACATTTGGTCCTATAGTTAAATCATCTAACGAAGCATTAGCACTAATAGCAATTAGTGCTTTTAAGAAATCGCAGCTACAAGTTTGTATATCTTTAGAGTACTTTTCGTTATCAAAGAAAGTAATTAACTTGTCTATAATGTTTTGATCTTGTAATAACTCCAAGATACCTGTCGGGGATTCCTGTTTATCGGTGGATATTATTTTAAGAAAAAAGTCCATTAATACGGGAACATCAATATGCTTTAACATATCATCGACTAATGAAACCTTATCAGATCTAATAAAGTTTAAATACTGGTCTTGTCTTGTGATTAATAAATTAGTATTGATTTTTAAAAAAATGGGGACTAGCGGTGATTTTTCCTTTTTAAAAAGAGGATTTGATAAAATAGACCAAATGTTGGCTAAATATTGGGCAGATTTAACCAAAGATTCAGATATTAGCCAAATATCCAATGCAAAAATCTCTGAGATAACAGTGGCTTTATGCAAATAAGTGTCTTCCTCTTCTTGTTCTTCTTCTTTTTTTCCTTCTTTCTCCTCCTCCTCCTCCTTTTCATCATCACCAGTATCATCATTATCTTTTTTCCCCTCTTTTCTTTCTTCTTCAGTATTCCCTTTCCTTTTTTTTTTACTTCCATTTTCTTCTTCTTTCTTTCCTGTTTCTTCGTTATGCTTGTCATTAATAATGTCTTGGTTTTCATTAATTCTATCAATACAAAACATTAATAAATTAATTAGGTATTCTATATTTTGTACTTTCTTCTTATCTTCATCATAGTAATAACCAAAACATATAAAATCCAATAAAGTATTATTTTTACGAGTTAATTCATTTAACAATTCTGGTTCATCCAATATTTTATCCATAAATGAAGAATTTAGTAACTTTAAAGACGCATTGGCGGCGTTGTTGTGGGTTTGTTTTTGAATGGATGTGCTGGTATTGCTACCTACACTGTTTTGGTTTGAATTACTAATTATAGAATTGCCAGTGCCAATACCTATAGGTTTGATGCTTTGGGTATCCTCTTTTTGTTGTCCATTTGATAGGGTAGGTTTAATATGGTTACCTTGTTCTCGGTATTTCGTTCCCTGTTCATTAGAAATAAAGGCAAGGTTATCCTTACTGGTATGGGTATTAATGTGACTTTTATCCTCTTCGTCTTGATCAAGAATTGTACCGCTGCTACTGCTTGTAGAAGTGTTGGTGACATTAGCGGCAGTTGACTCTACATTGTGTAATATATTAAAATAATCATCCAATATTTTATTTATGTTAGAGTTATTCAAACTCTGTCCGAATGGCCAAAATGACATTATATTTTATTTTTTTTTCGTTATGCTTATGCTTTTCTGGATATTTTCTTTGTTATGAGATACAAGGTTGTTCTTTTATCTTGAAAAGGCAGAGAAAAGATAAAAAGAAGTTAAAGAAAAGAGTTAAAAATAAATAAATAAATAAATAAATAAATAAATAAAATAAAATTGGAAGAAAGAAACAGAAAATAATAACCAAACAATACCAAACAATACCTTAATAATAATTCTTTACAGAAACAAACGCAGTTCGGAAAACCAAACTTGAGAATTAATTAATGCAATGGAAATAATAATAATAATCGTAATAAAAAGAAAAGGGGGGAAAAGAACCAAAGAATATTAAAAACCACATGTGGTGTATGGGTGTACAGATAACTTATCCAAAGTACTTCGTGCAATGTGATATATATATATATATATATATATTCACACTAACTATTCTTTTGTACGACCCAATACAATTTAGTCTTTCCATTCAACCACCTTTTTTTTTTTTTTTCTTTTTTTAATACTTTATTAACCCTTAAATAAAAAATCGCTAATACTAAAGAATCAAAGCAACTAAATCGCATTCTCTGTTTCTATGCATAATCTTAAATTAACAAAGTCGCTTTGCATCTATTATCTTTTTATATTTTATCACTTTCCAATTATATCTTCCAGAATCGTTAAACTGAGGATTCTGATGGTACAGGCTCATTTCTAATAGTATTAAATTTGCATATTAATACTATCCAATATGGAAGAGCAAATGCCAAACCTGCCATAATTAGTCCAGTGTAAGACACTATTTTGATAACTCTTGATCGATATTGATCTTTAGTGCCATCATGATTAACACTATCCGTTGCGTTGGTTAAAGCAATCAAGAATACTACACCCAATGAAACCACTATACTAAAGATCCTCGTATATTGGAACAACCTGTCGTCGATATTAAATTGAGCCATTTTAACAAATCTTGGTCTTTGTATTTTATATTACAATAATATAATCTTTTGGTACTTTTAATTGGTTTTCCAAAGTTAAAGTAGTAGATACCGAAATAAAAATAAAATTAGCTGTAAACAATTTTATTTTTCTTTTTTCTTTTATTGTGTATGATATTTTTAAAAACCCACATCATGTGATCCTGTATTTTATACAAAGACCAAATTAAAAGAAAAAAGATAAAATAATAATCAGATTCCAACCAATTCGTTATTACGTATAATGTTTTGTATCACTTTTTCTTTAAAAACTATCGTAAGCGTAACTCAGGATTAGTCGTAATAATTACGGGTTCGGATTATGGTAATTAATTTCTTGTTTTATTTCGGTCTTTACATATAATAATAATATATAATAAAGATTTATTTAAAACTATAACTTAAATACTTTTGATGAATAACTTGATAATAAATCATCTCTTTATATATGATTTATTTTCACATTTATATTTGACGTTCATATTAATCTTTTCCAACATTTCGTTGTTGTTCCTTAGGCGGCATCTTGGTTACGGTGTTTTCCTGTAAAAGTGATTTCCATTACGGAGACTTCCTATTAAGGTAATTTCCATTGCGGAGACTTCCTATTAAGGTAATTTCCATTACGGAGACTTCCTATTAAGGTAATTTCCATTACGGAGATTTCCTGTATGTTGGTTGTAATATATGTTTACTTGGTTTCATATTACGACAAAAACATCAAACTGGGCGTGTGGCGTAGTTGGTAGCGCGCTCCCTTAGCATGGGAGAGGTCATCGGTTCGACTCCGGTCTCGTCCAATTTTAATTTTTTTTGATTTTATCAAAAATGATAAGGGAAAGGAAAAGACAAAAAAAAACATTTTGTGTTAATTCAGTTTTTCTTTCTTTTAAGTATCTATTTTTTACTAATAAATAGTTTATAACTTTAAAAAAAATTTTTTTTTTTTTTTTTTTTGTTAACTATCGATCGTAAGATATTGTTCATCTCATTTATAATATCAAACCCCAAGGCTAATAATTATTGTACTGCCAAGAAAACTAACTCCAACAAATAAAAATGGGAGACACTGCCAAAAGTGTTAATATTAAAGTTAGTCCAAAAAGTAAATGTACTAAAAAAAGAAGGGGATATCCTTTGATATTTTCAATACTTTTTCTTTTCCTTTTTTTGTTACCACAGTCATTTTTATATGTCGCAAACAAAGAATGCTATAATACTACTATTGTTAATGCTGATGTATCTGGCCATTCGTGGGATTTAAAGCAGTCACTATCTGATGTGTATAAACAAGATTTATGCCAGTTATATACAACCTATATAATCACACCACAAGAACATAAGGAGGGGAAAGATTTAAATTTACTTTTAATTAATAAGAAAATATATGATACGTATGTTTATCCATATGTGGAAAGTAGTTATTTAAAGTTCAAAATCATATATTATAAGGTACTTTATTATTATAAATCAAACCGTGGCTCTGTTTTCTCGGATGATAAAAATGACTTTTGCACGAAATTAAAAAAGAGGGTTGATCAATTTAAATTATGTTTGGTGTCTAATTGGTATTATATTGAGTGCAAAACAAAAAATTTGTTTGATATGAGTATGAAATATTGTTTTAACAAATTAAATGTGAAAAATGAAACACAGCATATTGTGGAAAAAGAAACGGAGAAATCGGACGTATTGAATGAAATTACCGAAATTCCTACCAAAATTACACAAACTATTGATGTTACTGAAACAGTGACTTTATCTGATGATATGGTTGGTGGCAATTTACCAGAAACTAGTTCTCAACAACAACGAGAAGAAGAAGAAGAAGAAGAAGCTATCTCTGTTTTATCTTTAGAAGAAGAATATAAGCTCTGGTTTGATGTGATTGATAATCAATTAACTAAAATGCAGGGAATTTTGGAAAAAAAAATTGAAAATTTTGAGAATACTCAAATAAATAATGTAAAAGACGATTTCACTAATGATTTACAAAAATTGACGAATTTAAGTCTTACTCACACAATGCTAATTAAGAAAGCCATATTAGATATAGAGTGTAAACCGCTGGAATTAAATAGCACAAGTGGTGGTGAGCACGGATATTATTTGTTTTTCAATGCTAGAGGTGACCAATGTGAGAAATACATTATTAGAGAATATGTTAGAACATTATTTTCTAACGCCAAAAAAGAATGCGAATATATGACTAACAATGTAATTCTAAGCAAAATTAATAGTTTCATTGAAAGCTTTAACGCTGGCCTTGAACTATTAAAGGAAAATCAAATTGAAATTTTTGAAGAGTGGGCAGATTCATTAATGGGAGAATGGAAAAAAAGGTTGATTTTATCCAATTTAAATAATGGGGATCAAGATTTGAGTAATTGGGACAAATATCTTGAATTAAAGAATAAAATATTGAAAACAAGGGATGATTTGGTTAATTATGAAATGAATTTAGATGTTATTCAAAAATATGTTAATGAATTGAAAAGACATTTAAAAGTTATAAGTACAGATGGCGGTGAAACCTTTTCGATATTAAGGGCAAAGGCTAATTTGAAATTCCAAGAAAGAGAGTCAAAGGAAAAGGAAGATAAAAACAAAAAAATGCAACAAGAACAAAAAGAAGAACAAAAAGAAGAACAAGAACAAGAACAAGAACAAGAACAAGAACAAGAACAAGAACAAGAACAAAAATAAAAATAAAATTTAGGCAAATAAAGAGATAGTTTTGATATGTTTTATCCCCTATTCATCTTTCTAAAACCTAATAACTGACATTACTTTTCCAAAAAAAAAATTACATGGTTATTCATTTTTTTTTGTATGTGTTTATTCGTACTTTTTAAATCCTAATATATAAACTTATTGGACACATAATAAACATAGTTTCTTTAATCAATAGTTATTTTTTTTTTTAAATCTCGAGCAAAATACTTTGCGTTTAATGAGAAATACAATTGTTTATATTAAATTATCATTTTCATACATGTGAAATACACACGACAAAACTAGAAAAAAAAGATAAAAAAAGAAACGTTAAAATACATCGTGGCATTTCAATTAATATGGCCTAATCTCGTAAATTGTAAATCTTGTTTTTTTTCTTTCCTTCTACGATGTTTTCTATTTGTCATTTAATGTATTATTTTTGTTACCTTTTTTAAACGACTTTGTTAGTAGTAAATATCCAAAGAAAAGGTTTTTTTTTTTAGTTTCTTTTCAACAAGCCTTTTATTTTTATTTTTATTTTTATTTTTATTTTTATTTTTATTTTTTTTTTTTTTTTTTTTTCCTTTTTTTGGCTAGTATATAAATACAATTAACTATCAATCTCTTTTTACTTTTTTTTTTTTTTCTCCCTTTTATGTCAGCTTATATTATCTCTTCTTCAGTTATCCCCATACTCAATATTCTGACAAAAGATTGTTTAATTTAAACCCATCAAACAAACAAATAACTAAAACATCAGATCCTATACACAAAATAATGTCTGCTCCAGCTCATAATTACAAAGTCGCTGATATCTCTTTAGCCGCTTTCGGTAGAAAAGAAATCGAATTAGCCGAACATGAAATGCCAGGTTTGATGGCCATTAGAAAGACTTATAGCAGAGTTCAACCATTGAAAGGTGCTAGAATTGCTGGTTGTTTACACATGACCATCCAAACTGCTGTTTTGATTGAAACTTTGGTTGCTTTGGGAGCTGAAGTTACTTGGTCTTCTTGTAACATTTATTCCACTCAAGACCATGCTGCTGCTGCCATTGCTGCTTCTGGTGTTCCAGTCTTTGCTTGGAAGGGTGAAACTGAAGAAGAATACAACTGGTGTTTAGAACAACAATTGTTTGCCTTCAAAAACAATGAAAAATTAAACTTGATTTTGGATGACGGTGGTGACTTGACTACTTATGTCCACGAAAAATACCCAGAAATGTTGAAAAACTGTTTCGGTTTAAGTGAAGAAACAACTACCGGTGTTCATCATTTGTACATGATGGTCAAGGAGGGAAAATTAAAGGTCCCAGCTATCAATGTTAACGATTCCGTTACTAAATCAAAGTTTGATAACTTGTACGGTTGCAGAGAATCCTTAGTTGATGGTATCAAGAGAGCCACTGATGTTATGTTGGCTGGTAAAGTTGCTATCGTTGCCGGTTACGGTGATGTTGGTAAAGGTTGTGCTGCTGCCTTGAGAGGTATGGGTGCTCGTGTCATTGTTACAGAGATTGATCCAATTAACGCTTTACAAGCCGCTATGGAAGGTTATCAAGTTTCTCCAATGGAAGAAGTCGCTTCTGTTGGTCAAGTTTTCGTTACTACCACCGGTTGTAGAGATATTATCACTTCTGAGCATTTCTTAGCCATGCCAGAAGATGCCATTGTTTGTAACATTGGTCATTTCGATGTTGAAATTGATGTTGCTTGGTTGAAGAAAAATGCTGTAGAATGTATTAACATTAAACCACAAGTTGACCGTTACTTGTTGAGCAGTGGCAAACATGTCATTTTGTTGGCTGATGGTAGATTGGTCAACTTGGGCTGTGCTACTGGTCACTCTTCCTTTGTTATGTCCTGTTCTTTCTCTAACCAAGTTTTGGCTCAAATTGCTTTGTTCAAAGCCAATGACAAATCTTTTAGAGAAGAACACATTGAATTCCAAAAAACCGGTCCATTTACTGTTGGTGTCCATGTTTTGCCAAAGATTTTGGACGAAGCTGTTGCTAACTTCCATTTGGATAAATTGGGTGTTAAATTAACTAAGTTGTCTGCTACCCAATCTAAATATTTGGGTATTCCACCTGAAGGTCCATACAAGGCTGATCACTACAGATATTGAATGTTTGCTGAAAGAGTTGAAATCACCATTTGGTCTTTTGTTTTTAATTTCTAATATGTTATATTATTCTCAACGATTATATATATAGACTTTTGCGTTTCTTTATTTTTTTTTTTTTTTTTTTTTTTTTTCCTTTTTTATTTGAAAGAAAATATGTTACTTACCTTCATATTTTGAATTGTGCTTGCTATTGTACATACTGCTTGTAGTATATACGTTTTTATATTTTTATGTAATTTTTTTTTTTTTTTATTTTTTTTTTTACTGTTTTAACATATTCAACTATGATTTTTTTTATATAAATTTCGCTTATAATTTAGAGGTTCTTGTACTTGATGGTTTTTATATCTCAATGTTATGTTTTAGTTATTTTCGAAGTAGAAAACGCACCTGAAAGTTTGTGGTTATAAAGTGGGTATCATTTCTAATTTGTATCAGTTAAACAAATCATTTTTTTTAATTTTTTTTTTTTTTTTTTTTTTTTTTATAGTTTTTTGCAACTCGGAATTAATATGTGTAATCCGTATGTTTGGCTTCTCGGACATGTGCAATTTATACTCTCTTTTACAATTGTCGTCATTACCGCTGCCGTTGCTGATCCCCTCACCAATATTTCATTCTCAACCCCTTAAAAAAAAAATTTTTTTTTTTTTTAATCAAAATTGTTAAATGTAACAGAAAAAATATATCAGTACCATTTTGAGTTACACCAACCACACACCTAAATTAACCCACGAGAATACCACTAAAACCACAACAATATGAGCGATAATAACGATAATTTATTTTTACTAAATGAAATATTACCTAGCTACATTCTATCTCAGAACTACGGTGTCACATTAAGAAATAGCTACAAGAATAGCATTTTACTCAGAAACGACATAGAAACCAATACAGAGAAACCTCTGTTTTTTAATAAAAATGCAAAAATGCAAATGTGGAGAGAATTAACTAACTCTGGGATTTTGGGTACTCTACAATTTGATGATATCAATGATGATTACTTGTATGAATGTTATAAATTCTTCCAAAACAACACCATTCATAAGAAATTTGGAAACACAATAGAAGAAGGTAAAGACGAGAGTACCCCAGGTAATGGTAGCAGGCATATAAAGGAAAAGGATAAATATATTAATAAAGAAATTATAGATTTTCTACATACTGTTCAGTATAATTTACCCTATAAATGGGTTTCTACCAAGCCAACACAATTAAAGATTTCCTCCTCATCTTTAGATATGCTAGTTAAAGCAACAACTTTTGATGGTGTTAATCCTAATAGTAAGGCAGTTGTCAACCCCAAGAATAATAACAATTCTTTTTCAACAGTTTCACCTGCTGCCAATGCGCCTGTCCCAACTACTGTTTCACATACACCTGCCACTCCCCCTTCAGGAAGATTTATCCATACACCGGACTTGACTTTAAATTGGACTCTAACTTCAAGAATATCATCACCACAATACACCAACATTCCGGACCAAGATGAAAAGGAAAGAAATAAATTTGTTTTTTCTTATGCGAATAACCCAATATTTCCCAATGAAATGGAGCTATTTTACTATGAGGTTGAAATTTTGGATGGAAAGTTTGCCAATAATCCACCAAGCGAAGTTATATCTGAGCATAACACAGTTGTTTCTGCTGCTGGTACTACTGATGTTACTACTGAGGGAAACACTATTGTCAATGAGGAGGAAAATAATAATACAGATGTCATTGCTGATACTAATGAAGACAATTACGATGAGTCTGAAGAGGAGGAAGATGATAGTCAGAATATGATGATGTTAAATGATAAAAATGATATCGAAATTAATGTATTGATGGGTTATAGAACATTCCCTATGAAAAGTCCAAAATCTTTGTTAAAATCAAACCATGTTAATACTCCGCCATTTAGGGGGAAAATTAAAAAGCTGCAGAGAAGAGAGTTTATTCTGCAAAACATCTATAATCCAGAAAAGAAAAAGAGTACCTCTTCAAAAACAGCTAATGTAGATAGTAATAGTAATTTTGATCTGAATAATGGGCGTGCAATGGGACGTAATTACTATTCTTATGAGGAACAAGAACGAGAAGTGACGGAAGAAAGTGATAACGTTGAAGACGAATTAGAAGAAGAGGGGGAAGGGGGGAACGGATACGAAGAAGGGGGACAACACTTGTATAACGAGATAGAAGCATATGAGGATAATTCAGAAATTGATGATGAAGACAGGATATCTTCTTCGGATATAGAAGAAGAAGATGAACACGAAGAAGAAGGAGAAGAAGAAGAAGAGGAAGAAGATGATGAAGAAGAAGAAGATGATGATTATGATGACGATATGGAAGATTATATTAATCGGTACAGTGAAGATTCTAGTGGTGAAAAGACACAAGAAGAAAAAGATTTTTCCAGGGCGATAAATGAAAATGAAAGGAATGGGTTGTTTTTTGAAGATGGCAGTTACTATGGCTCCTTTTTTTCCACACAAGATTGTTCTATACTAAGTAAAAACGGTAAAAAAAAAATAAAAACCATGAATAACATCAAGATTCAACCTGGTGATGTTATTGGATGTGGTGTTGATTATGTCAATAACAGATATTTTTATACATATAATGGAATAAAATTTTCTGAATATGTTGAAGTAAATGGTGTTAAAGAATTTTGTGTTCCTGTAGTTGCATTAAGCTCCGGAATGAGTATTAGAACCAATCTAGGGTTATTTGAAGAATTTGTGTTTGATTTGGGCAATTATCAAAATTCAGTAAGTGTCAAAAGTTATGACCAGATTATGAATGAAAGCTCGAATAATGAATTAGTAATTGATCGTTTAATTAATGATTATTTAGTCGATTATGGGATGAGTGATGTGGCTAAATCTTTTAACAAGGATATACAAAAGAAGAATAATCTATCAAAAGATATCAAGCAAGTGTTAATTCGTGCTAATGAAAAGAGTATAAAGGAAAATGAAGAAACATGCAAGCTATTAAGTGATGTTAGAAAATATATGAATCAAGGCAACTATGACCAAGAAGAAAGGGAAAAAGAAGGTAAAAAAGAATCCAAATTTGAAAAGGTTATAAAATTGATTAACCATCAGTGTCCCAAATTTTTTAGCGAGTACTTAAAACTACAATATAAATTAGAGAAATTGGATTATGTACATATGCTAATTACGCTTAATAATAGCAATAAGTTAAACAAAAGTATGATTGGTGAAATGTCGAATCATTACATTGTGGGAAGAGCAAGGGAAATTTACACAAAATTTATATTACCACATGCGGGTTGTAAAAATGCAGAGGATTCCTTTTACATGGATGATTGGAAGACATGTAGCAGATTGGTTGCATATGAAGATTTTTCTGAACTTCCAACCGAATTACAAGAAGTTTGCAATATTGCTGAAAGAACTCTGGAACTTACTGATGAGTTAATTAATTGTTTGAGGTATTATTTGAGTGGTAAGAAAACCAATAAACTAGATAATATGATAAATCAAACTGACAACTTTTTTGCTTATCTAGTTGAATGTGGGTATTACACAAAGAAATCAGACAAATCTCACATTGAAAAGTCTGTAAGAATTGATAAAATTTTGAAATTTGGATCAGATACTTAAAATAAGATATATTTTTATTATATGTTTATATATACTTAAAATAAGAATGTAGAAAACTTCAATTTAAGCAGTTTGGCATTTGTGCATCATTAAGCTTTAAACATATATTATTTCAACTTGAAAGCAACTAAAAATAATAAAAATACGTATTTCAAAAAGTTATAGTTTATGGTTATGTATACACATTTATTAATATATCTAAAAAATTTTTTTATTAAAAAGGGGAAAAAAAGAAAAAAAGACAAAATACAACAAAACAGATCAAACATATACTGCCACAGAATTGGATATAAAAACGATGGCAAATCCACTGACAATACTGGCTAGAATAGCAACCGGTAAAAACTTTAACAATAATATAATGGCATTGGTTTCCTTTTTTTTATCAGATGCTATATTGACAGAAATAAAAATTAATAATAAAGCAAGTATACTTGTGATTATACCATATGTTGGTTGTTGATCTAATGGAAAAGTTTCAACGAATTCTGGTGTTTTCTTGTATAATTTTAACAACTCTTCAAAGTTCATTTTGTTTGCTTGTGGGAATTATGCGTTTTCTATTCGACCAAGATTTTTTATTTTATTATCATTTTTTTTTTCTTTTTGCTAGAACCTTAAAATTTTTTGAAATATGTTTAAGTACAAGTTGGCTTTTTGTTTTTTTTTTTGTTTTTTTTGTTTTTTTTTTATTTATTTATCATGATTGATAATTCGGACACTTGCTTTATATTCCGAAGTTTCGGGACGTGCTTGAACTATTTAACCGACATTCTTCCATGTCCACCATAGCTATATGTCCGTATTGTCCATGTATAATAATAAAAATATAAATAATTTTTTTTTTTTTTTTTTTTTTTTTCTTTTTTTTTTTTGTAAAAATGTCTTTATGTTCAGTGTATTATAATGCCCAATTACACCTCTTAACCATTAATCGAATACTATCATGTATATGACATAAATATAGTGACAATATATTGCTTGTTCTTAAAGAAAGAAGAAAGAAAGAAAGAAAAGAAAAAAAAAATGTTGAAGCCTATAATTAGAAGGGGTAAATTTAAAGCAATATCCAAAGTTGAATGTTCATCTTATATCAATACTAAATACAACTACACTGTGCCTGCTAATTCCAAAATTGTTTATATTCCACCAGATATGAGCAAAATAAGTAAGCATACTTGGCCTGACAATTACAAGCAATCCATAAAAGATGAAATATGCGAATATATAGATTGGAAAATGATCGGGCCTTGGCACAGGATGAGTAAATTAGATCAAAAAGTTGCATATTTTTTGGCATTTGGCGAATATGGCCCAAGACAAGATAAAAAAATATTGACTCCTCAAGAAATGTTATATAAAATGATTTATACAAGTATATTATTTGGCGCGTTTGCTGTATGCATTTTTAATATCAAAAAAGATAATGATTTTAACAAAAAAGTTGACCATTTAAAAACTAAATTGAAACCTGAAAATAATTAAAAACTACAAAACATTCCTGCATGTAAAAAGAAATATATATAAGTGAAAATTATTATTTTTATTTTGACATATAACTTTGTTTCCAATATCTGTTTATTAGCAATATTTTTTTTTTTTTTTTTTTTTTTTACCAAGCTATTGTAACAGCTTATAAATCCCTTATATAATGAGTAGGACAAGCATATCCAGCTGGGTTTCTATCTAAATACAATTGATGATATTCTTCAGCATCATAAAAATTCTTGCATAATTCAATTTGGGTAACGATTCTATTATTCCACTTAGGTTGCCACTCATTTTTCAATTCCAAAGCTTCCTCCAAATCTTTCTTTGAATGTGGGAAAATGGCACTTTTATATTGTGTACCTAAATCTGGACCCTGTGCATTTAGAGTAGTTGGATCATGTATACGGAAAAAGAACCCAATCAATTCTCTTAAGCTAACAATAGTAGGATCATAACTAATTTGTAAAACTTCCGTAAAATCCGTATCTCCATTTTTGACCCTTTCATAGGAAATACTATTTTTTGAGTCTTTTAAATTTTCTTGACCGTTTGCGTAACCTACTTTACAATCTACTAACTTGTTGCCAAAATGTTTACGATAGATATGTTCTGTACCCCAGAAACAACCTGCACCTAAGGTGATTAATTTGTTAGTGGCTGGATTATATTTGATAGTTTTTGAAATAGGAGTGGCAAGAGTGCTAGACATGGATGATTGATTTATTACTTTTAAGTCTGTTTTTGTGAGAGGATTAAGTTAAATTTCAATTGGTAAAGTACAATATTATTAATTAAACTTAAAAATAAAACTGGTGTATTTGGAAAGTATTTAAAAATTATGGGAAAAAAAAAAAAAAAAAAAAAAAAAAAAAAATTAAAAAATAAAGCCAGTCGGGTACTTATTGGCCAAAGGGGAAAGTACAAAAAAAAAAGCTTAAAATACACTTTACAAATATAAAATATGTCACAATATTTACTTTCAATTAATAATAAGTTCATATATACAAGTTATCTCTTCCCATTTCCTTCCAAAGGAAAAAAGAATAAATATAAGAATAAATATAAAATTAATTTTTCTCTTGTGAATCATCCATGGCTTGCAATAACTCCAATAAATTTCTTCTAGCAACATCATGCTGCTTGTTGTTGTTGATATTTTCTCCTTTCATTAAACATTCTTCATCTAATATAACAAGAGAACTATCATTTTCATTTGCATTATTCCTACAATTTTCTTCTGCACTACTGATATCAATAATAGTTTCTGGTAACGGATCAAGGTGTTTGTTAGTATTGAAAACATAATTTATGGAAGTGTTAGCTGCAAGATTAGTGTCGCTAGCTTGTTTTTCTAATCTTTTTTTTTGTTCAAAATTCTCTAAAACCTCCGTTATGGTATCATCTGTGAGATCTTTATCATTAGATGACTCAGTTAACCTCAATGGTGATGGTGCCAATGTCTGGTTTTCTTGGAATGTTTTTAAAGCTTCTGATGGTTTTGAGTTTATATGTCGGTGCTGTTTTCCCGAATCCATCACTTTTCCATCGACCTCATCTTCTTGTAACAAAATATTATTTTTCTGTACTTCACCAACTATAATTAAAGATTCGTCACCCTCATCATCAGTATCAATTTTTTCATATTTTTCTCCTCCTTCAGAACAGACGTTGTGTTCAATACGATTTTTTTTGTTTTTACCTATATCTGCAGCAATACACAGATGTTTTGAAGGTGTTGTAAAATAATTATCACTCAATTCAATTTCCTCACCTTTTTTATTGCCAGTCATCGAAGTGGTGGCAGTATAATACAGAGTTGTATTGTTGACAAAACTATCATCACTATTGACGTTGATACCACAATTAGTTCGGAATATTATTTTATTTTTAGGGGTAGTATGGTTACTGAAGAATCCTATCGAATCTAAAGTTGTTACCTGCTCCAAACTTCTCTTGTTGGGTGATCTTTTTTTCCTCGAAGAGCCTGGTTTTGAAAGCGATAGTTCAGCCTCCAACTCTAAAGCAGCTTCCCTTTTTGTTAGATAAGCTTGATGTAAGACCGTATCAAATTTTTCAAAGACAAGTTGAGGAATCCAAAAATGATAGCTATGCTTTATTATTTCCAATTGTCTTTTGGTGGGCGAGCCACGTTTCTTAATGACAGGGATGATTTTTCTGGGCTTTTTGTTACTATTGATTTTGGACTCTGGTACAGGTATATCGGGTATAAAACTGTTATATCTAATTTTCAACAATAATAAGTTACTATCACCACCATCAGTATCATATTTTTCACTAGTTATAGTAAAAAGTTTAAATAACTTTTCTGTATCATTCTGCAAATAATGAATGTAATTCAAAATATAAAGTTCGTGAAAATTTCTATGTAGCCACTCAGTGGTAAATTTCTTTGTTCTTTCACACAAGAATTTGTAAAACGATAATAAGTTGGAAAAATCCATCTCCAAGGTGGTAATACCGGTAGTACATAGATCAATTTTAGAAAAATCTGCATTATCATCAACTGGGATCAATGGTTTAACATAGCTCATAATAATGTATTCTGATGGCCAATCTTTAATTAATTTATCTACATTTGCAATGCCCAAGCTATGTTTTAAAAATTTTGTAAAATATTTTTGAAAATCAAGAATTAGTTGATTTCTCTTGTCGTTGCAACTATTGGTATTATTGTTCATAGTTGAATGATAACAACTCAAAAATTTTTCCGAGATTATTTTAAAACTAGGTTCAAATAATAATTCTCTAACTTTAGAAATACCCACTCCGTTAATACCACCTATATTATAATCGCCTCCAATTAAAATACCGCTTAAAATAAATCTTGTTTGGCACAACGAAACCTTTTGATACAAAGCAGTCAAGTCTACTACTTCCATGCTATATTCATTGGCATGCTGTTGCTGTCTTGGGGATAGACTTTTAGAATTTGCTGGGTTGAGGACCCTTTTCGAAAAATTTCTTATAACTTTACGAGCACCAAACATTAAAACATCTGAATCATTGCTCAAGACAAAATCAAATTTGTTGCCAAAGTTTTCTAAAGTACATTGCAAAACGGAACAAAATGCCTCTGCTTCAGAACAGGTGAAAAAATATGGGATTTGGAGATACTCTAAAATCTTAACTGCCTTATAATACCTTGGTTCAAACTTTAATTTCGAACAACAGGATTGTAAAATATTGGAAACAGAATTATTGTTTGAATGGAAATGTTTTATATGTCTTTCAAATGCTTTCAAGTAATCATCTATAGTGCCTGTATTTATAGTAGAGGGAAGGATAGTACTTTGGGACACGTGTTGACATTTCTTGAAGGTGGGCTTGAATGAACCGTCAAATATAAGAGTTAATTCAATATTATATTGTTGGAAACACTTTAGTTTTGCGAAAAATGCAAAAATATTAAAGAATTGCTTTGAATCTCTGTTAGGGGAGTTTTTATTAGGTATATTGTTGTTGTTGTTGTTGTTGTTGCTATTAAGTTCATTTCTTGAGGATTGAAGTGATTCTTGGATCCATAATTCACCATCAACCACAATTCTTAAAGGTTTTTGTCCGTCAGTGCCAATACTATAATATTCTTGAATGAATTTATTAAAGGTTATACATTGGCTTTGTTCTTTTACTAATGACCAAAGTGCCGGTACACCCATTAAATATTCATGGATAATCAAGTTAAAAATAAATAAAATAATATATATATGTATATATGTATGTGTATGTGTGTGTGTATAAACCGAAGAAATTAAAAGTTTAAAAGGAATACAGTAAATAAAACGTCTCTTTTTTGTTTGTTTGTTTGTTTGTGTTTTGTTTTTTATTTGATTTGATTTGATTTGATTTATTACACATTCAAATATTTAGAAAATATAAAATATCCGATTTCCGCTTTATTTTTTTTTTTTTTTTTTTTTTTTTTCCTTTCATTCCCGAAAAATTAATTATTGTTACATTCCGAATTTTAACCATTCTAAATCATCCATTATATTCTTATTACCTTTAGTGACATTACTAATAACATTATTATTATTAATAGTGGTTATATTATTGGTATGTCTTTTAAAGGTCCTATTATTACCATTACTGTTACAATTATTATTATTATTATTATTATTATTATTATTATTGGTCTTATTCTTATTAGGAATACCGACAGCATCGGGATTAGGAATTGTGTATAATAATTGTGTATCTTTTAATGGATTTTCATTTTTTTTATTGAACATTCCAGTACTATTATTGCTATTAACGGTACTAGAAGCATTACCATTCCCATTTAATTCGCCATATAGTGAATTATACATACTACTAATATGATTATGATTTCTCAATTGTTGACTCAATAGCGAAGTGTGTGTTGTAGTATTAGAAGCACCAGTATTGTTATTATCATCATTTGTAGCCAACTTACCGTTGTTTTTAATGGAACTATCACCAATAGTATTGCTTATGGGTTTAAAACCATTTGAAAATGAAGAAATGTTTGTGTTCATAGTAGTCGTACTAGTTAACGAAGAGGTTAAACTCCCATTCATTGTAGTATTGGTCGTGCTGGAACTACTTACATTATTAGCACTACCACCAACATTCCCTTTGTTAATGTTATTAAGTATATTTACATTAGTACTAGTTCTTGAATTGTTGTTATTAGTCAGACTGGAAGAAGGAGTGGAAGGAGAATTAAAATAAAAACCTCTTGTGGATTTTTTTCTTGGTATAGCAATTCCAGTACCACTAGATGAAGTGGATAGGATGGGTGTAGTAGGTGTGCTGTTAGAAGTATTCCCGCTATTACTGTCCAAAATATTGTTCATACTGTATATATTTGTAAATGAAGAATGATTCAATCCATTATATATGGTGTTAGTAGTGTTATTACCATTACTGTTGGTGGCAGTAGCAATAGTAGTTGCAGTAGTGGCGGTGTTAAAGGGTAACGGCGACGC
This sequence comes from Saccharomycodes ludwigii, assembly GCF_020623625.1. Taxonomy (NCBI): domain Eukaryota; kingdom Fungi; phylum Ascomycota; class Saccharomycetes; order Saccharomycodales; family Saccharomycodaceae; genus Saccharomycodes; species Saccharomycodes ludwigii. The sequence continues at coordinate 114,425 of NC_060202.1, forward strand.
GGACAAGGCCATAGAATATCTGGGAGAATATCTAGGACTATTGTGGGTACTTATGTTATTACTGCTATTACTACGTTCGGTATTGTTCGCTAAATATAAATTCGTAGAGGCACTATTGTTACTGTTAGAACTAGCTGGTGGTTTAGGTAATATTGGTACTACAGTCGATCTTGAAGAACTACCTGAAGATACAGAACTAGAAGTGCTATCCCTACGCTTATTATTATTATTATTATTATTTGTATTATTGTAATGACTATTAAGGGAAGATGATGAAGATGAAAGTGATCTTGTTTTCTTTATGGTAGAAATAGAAGATGAACTCTTCAATGGTGAATCTATAATTGTGCGTACATTATTTTTATTATTTTTATTATTATTATTATTATTATTATTATTATTATTATTATTATTATTATTATTATTAATATCACCATTATTAATATTATTAATATCATTATTATTATTTTTCCTAACATTGTCATTATTATTTGTATTATTAACATCAAAATGCGATAAATAATAAATATTACTATTACTATCATTATTGTCACCAGTGGTATTATCCATTAATAAATTAGTGCTACTACTACTATTATTATTGTTAGAAGTAATCCCTACATTGGTTTTTTCGACTTTTCTATTAGAACCTCTCTTCTTGGTGTTTCTCTTTTTAATAACATCAGTTTTCATACTTAGAGGTCTCATAGTACCGTGCAATTTTTGAAATAGCCCACATGCATTACATAAGGTGTTTCCTTGTGGATCTCTTCTCCAAAGAGGTGTTTTAAATGTCTTACAATTGAAACATTGGACGTGAGGCTTTGCTACATTAGATGGAAGATTGTTATTATTGATGGATTTCTTAGTTGCTGTGTTTATATTCTTTCGTATATTATTCTTAGTATTGGTATTGTTAACAGTAGAAGAATGGGAAAGAAGAGACATATTGGTATAAGGAGGTGTACCCACAACACCACTTCCTATGATAGTGTTTCTAAAAGAAGAAGAAGACGGCGTTATAAAATGCTTTGATATATTAGATAAACCATTATTGTTATTACTGGTAGGGATAGTATTAGCGGTATTATTTTCTATTAGAGAATTACCAACACTATTACTTAGCAGGATGGTTCCATTGCTTGAAGTGTTGGAAGAACTCAACAGTATATTATTGATCGTGGTAGTGTTATTAAGATCATTGAGTGAGATATTGGTACCACCGTTCCTTTCACTTGAATAACTGTTAGGAGCAGATATAGTGGCACTACCACTAGAATTGCTTGGGGTCATCATAAATTCGTCTACATTGAAATCCCATAGTTGAGCAATTTCACCATTTTGCTGATTATCTGAAATATCTATTGGATGACTTTTGCTGTAGTTATCATTAGTTGTTGTTGTAGTAGCAGTATTTGTTGTCAGATAATCCAGTTCATCAGGTAGAATTTCTAGCATGGAATCGAACAAAGATAGATTAATGTTATTAGTGGTTTGTTTATTGTCATTAGTAGGTTCATTGTCTTCTTGGTCCTTCTTTTTAATTTTTTTGTTATGATCGTGTAGCATTATGATTAATTTTTTTAAACAGAGTTTGTTGATATTGATGATATTTTTATTACCGTCTATAAAAAAAAAAAAGTAGGAGGAAGGGTGAGATTAAGTTAGTTGGACCGAGAGAAATGGGGGAGGATTAGTTTAAATTATATAGTGATGATATCTGTTGAGACTGAGGAACAAAAGAGTGGGAATAGTTAGGATGATGGGTAATGGAAGGAATAAGAATGGTTAGCAATGATAAAAAAAAAGAAAAAAGGAAGAAAAGAGGAAAAGGAAGAAAAGAAGAAGAAAAAGCGAAGGAAAAAAAGAGGAAAAAGAAAAAAGGAAAAAGGAAAAAGAAAAAAGAAAAAAGAAAAAAGAAAAAAGAAAAAAGAAAAAAGAAAAAAGAAAACATAAAAAATAAAAGATTCGTTTTTAATGATAAAAATTGATTCTTGGTGTGTGGGTGTGTGGGTGTGTGGTTGTAATAATTTGATAGCTAGATGTCCGAGAACAACTGGGATTACCGTATAATATTCTGTCGGTTTACGGATAAAAAAAATAAAAAAAATTACACGAAAACATTTCGTGTGAAATGCAGAAAAAAAGAAATAAAACCAAAACAATAAAATTCCCTTCTCTTTCGACAATTTTTATATGTTATTTATTTAATTTCTTCGAGGTTTTCTTAACGTAGAAATATCAAACAATTTTTTTTTTTTATTTTTTTTTTATTTTTTTTTTTATCTTTTTATGTTTTTAATTTTCTCACATAATTTTTATATATAAATACAATCCAACACACGCACAAACCCAACCAAAATAAATCTATCTAAAAATTGCTCCTTCTAATCAAATCCTAACATTTAATTAAGAGTCTAAAATATATATATATATATATATTTTTATATTTAGAAAAAAAAAAAATAAGTCAAAAGAAAAATCTCAAATACATCCACAATATACCATGAGTGAACTAAGGGTCGAAAAACCTGGTAACAATAAATTAAACAACATTGTCAACAATGGCCCTGTTTCCATCTTGGCCTACTGTTTCTCCTCCATCTTAATGACCGTTACTAATAAGTTCGTTGTCAATCTGGATAATTTCAACATGAATTTTATTATGCTATTTGTTCAAGCCTTAGTTTGTATTATAACTTTAGTTATTTTGAAATTATTGGGTTATGCCAAATTTAGACCTTTAAACAGACAAGATTGTAAAAATTGGTTACCAATCTCCATATTGTTGGTTTTAATGATTTATACCTCCTCCAAAGCATTGCAATTTTTGCCTGTCCCAATTTATACCATTTTCAAAAACTTGACAATCATTTTAATTGCTTACGGTGAAGTTTTGTTTTTTGGCGGTAAAGTTACCAAATTAGAATTATCCTCCTTTTTGTTAATGGTCTTTTCCTCTATCGTGGCCACTTGCGGTGATCAACAAGCAGCACGTGCCACTGCTGCCACTGCTGATCCTACAGAAGAAATTGTTATTAGTTTGTTCAACCCAGGTTACCTCTGGATGTTCACTAATTGTATTAGTTCCGCTTTATTTGTTTTGATTATGAGAAAGAGAATCAAGTTAACCAACTTTAAAGATTTTGACACCATGTTTTACAATAACATCTTAGCTTTACCTATTTTGTTATGTGCTTCATTTATGGTTGAAAATTGGTCTACTGAAAACTTGGCCATTAATTTAAGCAAAGATTCTTTGACTGCCATGGTTATCAGTGGTATGGCTTCTGTTGGTATTTCTTATTGTTCCGGCTGGTGTGTCCGTGTTACCAGCTCAACTACATATTCTATGGTTGGTGCATTGAATAAATTGCCTATTGCATTGAGTGGGTTGATATTTTTTGATGCTCCTAAGAATTTCTTGAGTATTAGCTCTATTCTCATTGGGTTTTTGAGTGGTATTGTTTATGCTGTTGCAAAACAAAAGAAAATTCAACAACAAACCACAAATAAATGATCAATAGTGAGGAAAAGAAAAGAAAAGAAAAGAAAAGAAATATATATATATATATATATATTGTATAGTATTTACTTATTTACTATAAAATTTTAATTGAAATATCTATTTTATTTTGATCATTTACATCCGAAATGTTTATATATTTTCTTTCCATATTTTTCTAAATAAGTGATAATAACAGAAATATCCCCCCACTTTCACTTTCTATCAAATGGTCACCCGGATCTTGAAATGTTTCAAATCAAAGAAAATTACTCAATCATTTAAATTATTTCAACTTTAAATTAGCCATTTCTTATCCCAATCCAAATTAAAACAACAAATGGAGCTTATCTATTAACGAAAAAAACATGTCAGAGATACCAACTGTAATCAACGATTCACAAAGTAGTGATAATGATGAACTAATTTCCCAGAACATTAATCCTTCTTCTTTTAATATACTTGATAATAGTAATACCAATACTTTATGTTTATTAAGTCATTCAGATATATCGTCATCTGAAGAAAAAGAGGAACTCGAAGAAGAACATCATGCTATAACAGATAAAATAACACTAAGCAATCCCAACAAGAAAAATGACAATTCTATAATGGAAATGATCTCCAATAAAAAAAAGGACTCTACACTTAGTACAAAATATAACACTGTCCCTACCACTCGAACTCAAAAGTTTGATTTAAATTACAAACCTTCCAAGTTAAAACAAGTAGATATCCCGTCTACTTTTGATAATAATTTACTAAATAAAATTAATAAAATTAATAAATTTCAAAACGATCAAATTAAACAAAATACTAAACAAAAGGACATATCCGTTCACACCAATAATACCAATTTCAAGTTCAATTTCATATCAAATATCTTTCTTAACCCTCCAAGCTTAAATTTATCGTCCCTATTCTATGACGATCATTCGTTTAATATTTTTATTGAAAACTGTATACCTTTATTGAAATCAGATTATGATCATATCTTTAATGAAATTCATGTTGAAAGCAACGCAGATTATAACGCTTCTATAATCCCCAACATTATGGTGCTGTTAAAACTTTATTACACTACTATTGCCAAAAAACCAGATATTGCTTTATTAGTCAAATTATTATTTCTATTAAGTATGGATGAACATTACAATACAGGTCAATATATCAATCCCGTAAAATATAATGACTTTTTTATTAGAAACCAGATTTTATCTCATATCAACAATATCTGGAAATTAATAGACCAACATATAGAGTCCGCTCAAACCCTTGCACTCAGCCAATTGAAGAGTTGGCAAATGTACTTGATATGCAACCATTTCCCTGAATTCAAAGCCATTTTTTATGGGAAAATGTTCAAAAATGACGAATTTTTTTTAAATTTCCTTTTATTTGATTTATTACATAAAGAATTATGGATTGATCTACTTTACTACACAATTACTTTTCTACCTACTGTATCAGATATCAAAAGCTCCAGCAATGTTTTGAAAACAGAATTATACCAATACACCGGCTACAGCATCACAAACAATGTGGAAATATCAATTTTAAAGCAGTATATTAACCTTTACATTAACACACCCAAATGAGACACACACACACACACACACATATATATATATATATATATATATCACCGCCAATAATCTTATTAAAATAATTCAGGAACCACTTTTGGTAATTCCTTAAAACTTTTAATCGTATAAATACCATTTCTTTTGAAATCTTCATTACTATCCTCATAATATTCATCTATATGGATAGCTTTGCAAAAATTCAAATTATTCGCAGTTTTAATATTATCCAAGCTATCATCAATGAAATATGCATTCTTACCAGAAACACCAGATAATCCACTTTCCTTTAATGCCAACTCATAACACAAGGGATCAGGTTTGCAAATCATTTTATCGTTACGAGCATAATCACAATAAGTAATACCATCAAATAAATCTGCAATCCCCAATATTTTAACTACCCTCATAGCATGTGTTCTATAAGCATTAGTAAATAACCACAGTTTATCTATTTTATTCGAGTCTTTCAAATCACATAGTATCTTTCTTAATTTCATATCTGGTTTCAAGATTTTTTGCAACGGCAATGCATCATCTACCAACCGATTGTATTCTAATGCATCAATCCCTAGTTCCGAGTGGTTTTCTAGTAAACCCTTAATAGCCAACCCATACTCTTTATAGTACTTTGCATTCAACTCGGCTGCTGCCTCCTCATTTGGCAAGTTTAAAGCGTACAGGAAAAACTTTCTAATATATATTTGCATTAGATCATGAATTTTCAAGCTTTTTTTGTATAGACAGTTGTCAATATCAAAAAAGAAAACTCGGTCACATCTCGAACCATTACTATTCGCATTTGAAACACATTTTCCATTTAAATATGCGTCCAACTTAGGACAATTCGCACCAACGTAATTATTTTCTTCAATCATTTTCAAATGCTTGGAATTAATTTCTAATTGTTGTTCAATTTCTTGTTTATAAGTATCAAAATCCATCTTTGTACGTGACGTAGTAGTACTGGTAGTTACAATGGATGTTATTTTCATATATTTCGGTATTACATTGTTGAAGTGCAAATAGGTGTTTTTAATATACTCAGTTAAAGCGTTGTTGTCTTTGTTACTGTCAACAGTAGTGTAGACATTGCTTTTATCACTATTACCCGGGGCAATAATAGTAGTGGTGGTAGTAGTAGTGCTGGTGATGGTGCTATTAGTTTGATAATAACCTTTATTCTTGTTTGCAGTTGCTAATAACATTGGTTTGGCTACTGATGAAGACGTCATGACTTGTTTTAGCATAAGATTTATTTATGATTTTTTTTCTTTTTTTTTTTTGTTTTTTTTTTTTTGAACGGTGGATAAGCCTGCGATAAGACTAATCTTAAACAAGAAAGGCTTTAAAATAAAAAAAAAAAAAAAAAAGAAAATCTATATTATAAAGTACAATTCACTTCGTAAAGGTTCTTATATATATCTTTAGCTGTAGTTACTAAATAATCAAGCAAAAAAAGATAGCCAAAATAGGAGATGTATTTAATGACACACAAACTAAAAAAATATATTTATATATAAAACAAAAACAAAAAAAAATCCCTCAGTGAGAATTAATAGTAATTATTAAAGAATTGATTACCATGTGGGCAAATTAGTCATTTGAGTATCTTTTATTACGCGTGTTTTTATTAACATTTTCTACTTCCTTTCTCGGAATAACATCCGTCAAACAATTAAAATAATTTCCCGACTATAAACGACGGACAAAACAAATCAATAAGTAAAAGGGGGAAACGGTGATTAAAGGAGAATATAATATAATATAATTACTAATGTAATCCCCTTCAACATAGTGCTAATAAGAAAAATAATATCTAGCAGCTTGTACTGTTCCCGTTAGCAAATAAGTTCCAATGTCTAACATTAACATTAATCACCAGCTGTTCAATTATTTGGTCCATTGTTAAGGGTGTGACAGGGGTTGCTGTTAGATCAGGGAAAATAATATCACCACTTTCGATAAATTTATCACAATTCTTATTCTCAATATCTTCTTTACGAGTTTTCTCCATATTATATGATTCCATCTGTTCTTCCTTGTTAATTTTCTTCTTTTCTTTATCAACTTTAGTTTCATTCTGTTCTACAATAGCCTTAGTATCGTCTCCTTTAACCTGTTCTTCTTTATCACCTTTACCTTCATTCTGCTCTACAATAGCCTTAGTATCGTCTCCTTTAACCTGTTCTTCTTTATCACCTTTAGCTTCATTCTGCTCTACAACAGCTTTAGTATCGTCTTCTTTATTAATTTTAGTTTCATTCTGATCTACAACAGCTTTAGTATCGTCTTCTTTATTAATTTTAGTTTCATTCTGATCTACAACAGCTTTAGTATCGTCTTCTTTATTAATTTTAGTTTCATTCTGATCTACAACAGCTTTAGTATCGTCTTTCTTAATTTGTTCTTCCTTATCAACTTTAGTTTCATTCTGTTCTACAACAGCTTTAGTATCATCTTCCTTAACTTGTTCTTCCTTAACCTGTTCTTCCTTAACCTGTTCTTCCTTAACCTGTTCTTCCTTAACCTGTTCTTCCTTAACCTGTTCTTCCTTAACCTGTTCTTCCTTAACCTGTTCTTCCTTAACCTGTTCTTCCTTAACCTGTTCTTCCTTAACCTGTTCTTCCTTAACCTGTTCTTCCTTAACCTGTTCTTCCTTAACCTGTTCTTCCTTAACCTGTTCTTCCTTAACCTGTTCTTCCTTAACCTGTTCTTCCTTAACCTGTTCTTCCTTAACCTGTTCTTCCTTAACCTGTTCTTCCTTAACCTGTTCTTCCTTAACCTGTTCTTCCTTAACCTGTTCTTCCTTATCAACTTTAGCTTCATTCTGTTCCACAACAGCTTTAGTATCGTCTCCTTTAACCTGCTCCTTTTGATATATTGGGTTCCGTAATTGTTGCAACAACCAATAACTACTACCTCTACATTCATTTTCTTTTTCGTTTATTTTCACCAAAACTTCATCATCTAATTTTCCTTTGACACTTTTTATAAAACCAATTTTATCGTTGGTAGCAAAATTAACATATTCATCAATATCTCTCAACAACCTTTTTATTTTTTCATTGATTACACCACGGCCTACCAAATCCTCATTGAACCAGCCCTTACTATAGTATTTGGTCTGTAAACATACTTCATATATCATACTTTCATCTGTGTTATCCATTGTATTACCATTTGATACTAGTTCATACAAGTTCGTACATTTTAGAGTACCAGAACAGGGATCAAGCCCATTCAATTTCAAAAACAGCTTATTAATCTGATTTCTAACCATCATATAGTATTTTCTGTTTAAATATTCATCTTTTTTGATATAATTTGATAACTCACTGGATTGTATTTCATGCAACAAAACTATTTTATCTCCAAGTATATCAAGCAATTGTGATATATCAGCATCATTAGAAACGGTTTTTAATTTTTTATAGAATTCAATCAATTTGTTGTTAAAGTCGACTCTTTCATTATATTCATCTTGATCGTTATAATCAGTACTAGATTGTTGCTTTTCAGTTAACAAATCCATAATATCACCATTTTCATCTCCTTCACCAACTGCCTCCTTATCATCTGAATCAGTTCTCTGCTCTTCATCTTTGAAGAGCCATTTTTTTATTTCACACACCAATCTAGTATCAATTTTATGTTCGTGAATCGTATTCCAAGTATCACAAATTTCTTTGAAATTTAAAATGCTTGGGTTTTTTATGAAATTTTGAACAATGAGTTCCCAAGTATATTTTGCACTAAGTTCAGTAAAATCATCCATGATTTTTTCAATGGTACCATCAGAAGTTTTATAATCAATTGCAGGTGATTTCATAACAAGTTTTTCATTTTTCAAAATTTCAAACTTATACTTTTCGTCATTAAAACATAAGTTTCTTAACGAATTATCTATTTGTAAACTTTCAGTTTGATAAATATCTATATATCCTTGACAATTATCCAACATTGTTTCAATGTTTTTAAAATCCAGTAATTTAATAAATAATTCATCTTGCACTTTTGTAAGATTTGTTTCTAAGTCTTTGGTCAAATAATCTTGAATATATTCTACATGTTGCTTTTGAAAAAGTTCATCCACCTTTTTGTTATGATTATCTAACATTTTCGTAGCAATAACGTCAGCGCTAGTTGAATCAGTAGTATTCATGTCTCTTTGGTCATATAGATAAAACTGTATGTTCTGTTTTACTACAAATTAAAAATGGGCAAAAAAAAAAAAAATGGCTATACGTAAATTTTTTCTGGTTAATAATGATTATTTTTTTTTCTCTCGCTTTGTCGCATTAACAAAATAAAAAAAAAAAAAAAAAATAAATAAATAATAATGTTAAGAAATAATTATTAAAAAAAAATAATATAAACAAATATTGTATACATATATATATATATATATTTAAATGTATAAACAAATGAGGGACAAAAAAAAAAAAAAAAAACAGTTTTCTTTTTCTTTCTAATCGAACACTTCAGAATGTCATCTTTGAAGCCAACTTCTTCTTGTAATCTTGAATAGTACCTTCCCATTTGGTGGCTTTCTTGTGTTCAACAACGTAAATATCTTGGGCAATTTGATCTAATAATGTAAAATCATGCGAAATGACTAGAACAGCACCAGTATAAGCATTAATAGCCTCAGCTAATGAGTTAATAGTTGGAATATCCAAACCGTTAGTAGGTTCATCAAATAACAACACATTTGGATTCTCTAAAGCTAGAAGAGCAAAAACAACACGAGATCTTTGACCACCACTTAAAGTACCCATTTTGGCAGTTTGTGCTTCACCAGTCAACCCATATCTACCTAATTGGCCTCTCCAATATTGGAAATCTTCACTAATATGATTGTATTTATCACGAACAAATTCCAAAGCAGATTTAGTTAAATCCAATTGATCTTGAGAATGTTGAGAATAAACACCCAATTTAACATGAGTGTGTCTGACTATACGACCACCTTGTGGTTGTAATTCACCAGTTAATAGTTTTAATAACGTGGATTTACCAATACCGTTTGGACCAACAAGAGCAACTCTACTATCCATATCTAAACCAAAATCTAAATGTTCATACAAGTAATGTTCTGGTTTACCATCATAAGCAAAATTGATATCATCAAATGCCAACACAGGTGGTGGTAGTCTTTCCACATCGGGAAATCTGAAATTGAACACTCTGTCTGGAGCAACTGGCTGAATTAAACCATCGGCTTCCATCTTGTCCAAAATCTTTTGTCTAGATTTAGCCTGTCTAACCAAGTTAGCATAAGTACCTGCAGAAGCAATAAACTTTTTAATATGAATAATTTCTTCTTGTTGCTTATTGTATTGTTTCATTTGATTGGTCTCTAATTCAGTACGTGTTTTCAAATAAGTGTCATAATTACCACCATAAGCCATTAACTTTTGCTGTCTCATATCAATCATATTGCTACAAACACCATTCAAGAAATCTTGAGAATGGGATACCAATAGTAAAGTGTTGCTGTATCTCTTTAAATATTCTTCCAACCAAACACAGGCTTCTAAATCCAAGTGGGCAGTTGGATCATCTAACAATAATAAAGTTGGTTTAATAAATAAGGCCTTGGATAGAGCAACACGCATTCTCCAACCACCAGACATATCTTTGGTCTTCTTCTTGATAGTTTCAGCATTAAAACCTAAACCAATTAAAATGACAGCAGATCTACTTTCAAAAGTATCTGGGTCCATTTCGTCCATTTTTTCATAAATAAGTTCCAACTTTTCGGATTCCGGACCTTCTTCTAGAATTAATCTTTCAACTTCATCTTCTAATCTCTTCAATTCAGCTTGGGCCTCTCTAACAACAAATTCCAGAGCACTATACTCAGTTGGTGGAGCTGGTTCATCCAATAGATATATATCAATAGATTCTGGGATAGGGTATTCTCTGGTGGCAATACTCTTTAAAAAAGTACTCTTACCACAACCATTAGGTCCTAGCAAACCATATCTTCTCCCATGATTTAATTCTAAAATGGAATCTTGAATTAAAACTTTACCATGAAATAATAAAGAGACACTACTTAGTTTAATATCACGAGAAGTGGCTAAAGAGTCTAAAACACCGGTAACAACACGATCACTTATACCATCTTTATCTTGTTGCAACTTCAATTGTTCAATTTCTGCGGCAACTTTATCTTCTTCAGTATTTGAATCTTCCGTTTTCTTTGATTTTTTAACTGTTTTACCTTCAGCGGCTCTTTTAGCATCTCTCTCAGCTTTTTTAGCTTCTCTCTTGGCTTTCGATGCAGATTTTGGAGGCATAATATATATTCTTTTTTTTTTTACTGTTTATTTACTTTTTATTTTATTTCAAAGAGCTTTTTAACTTTTTTTTTTTCCGTGTATATATATTATAAAATTTCTTACATTTAAATATTTTTCACTATTTTATGTTAATTATATAAAAGTCGGTAAAAGTAAGTTATTGAATAAAACAAGGTCAAGTTTATGAAATATAAGATAAAAAAAAGAGGTTTTTTTTTCTCTCTCTCTTTTCTTTTTTTTTCTGAAAGTAATTCCTTTTCGTCGTAATACAATAAAAAAATTCTGGAAACAAATTTCTAAAAAAAAAAAAAAAAAAAAAAAAGAAAAGTGTAATTTAATGTCTTAGAAAACGTACAATGCAAATCATTTCTTAGAACGACACACAGAAATAAAACCAATTAAAATTTGCAGCTATTTTTTTGTGCTGTAGAAAATCAAAAAAAAAAAAAAAAAAAAAAAAAAAAATAATTGTAATAATAATGCATTACCGAAAATGTCCGGAATATTACGAACCTGGGACTTTGTCAATTACTTTTTTCCGTATTATTTTCATGATTACGATTTGGAAAATGTCAAAAATAATGACAGAGATTAATTGCAATATATATTTTAAAAACTTAACACTCTTTATTTATATAATGTTTTCATTTATATAAAGAGCAAATGTGTGCATGACTTACCAACAAAAAAACACACATAAAAGTATATATGAAGTTTTCTTTAATTACTTAGATAAAGAAAAATATTAAAAATCTCTTTATATTTCATCAAAACTGATCATAATTGGCATCTCTTTTCCTTTTTTTTTTTTTTTTTTTTTTTTTTTAATATATATTTTAAATTCAGAAAATGGTCAACATAACAAAAAGTAACAACAATTGAAAATAGGTTGAAGACAGAAACCGCTTATAGTTCTTTAAACCAGACCAAAAAAGATAAAAAAAATGAAAGAACGACTCAAAAAAGGTAAAAAAAAAAAAAAAAAAATAGTAATAATTGGGGAAAAATAAATCGATATATATAATAATAATTATTATAATGCGTCTTAGTTAGCAACACAAAATACGAGCTACTAAAATAAAATACCCACTAAAATTATATCAACAAAAATAAACATTTGATATCAGAGACAAATGCGCTCATAAGATATCAAAAATAATCAAAAAGAAAAAAAAAAAATTGTAGTATAGTAAGATTCAACCTAGTAATCACAATTCTAATCAATAAAATAGATTATTGAACTCCCAAATGGCATAAAAATAAAACAAACAGAAAATGATAGTAACAATAAAATAAAAACAAAAAAAAAAAAAAAGAAGTAAAAAAAAAAAAGGGTGAATAATAGAAATGATGTAAAAAAAAATTGTATATGAAACATAATAACACATATCCAAAAAAAAAAAATCCTTCAAAGATATTCACAAAGAATAAATTAAAAAAAAAAAAAAAAAGCCACACATCCCCAAATATGCATATAAAAATCTATTTCCTTTTTTTTTCTAATCTCTTTTCACTCAATTTTAACTTGTTAAAAAGCTAGGTTTTGGCAATTTACTAATAGTAGGGACATTGGAAGCAAACGAAGCACCAGCATATTGTACACCATTCTGGCTTTGATTGTGTCCAGTTGTCGTTTGCTTATGTTTTAACGTAGAAGTGCTCGTATTTGTACTCGAATTAATAAACATAGAGCTGGTAGTACTCGAAGTAGAAGAACTTGATGTTGGTGGTTGTGATTGTGGTCCTAGTATATTACCACTAATTGAAGTAAACATGGGCGGAGTATTGATGCTGACGCCGTTATTGTTCATAAAAATTCCGTTTGGGGATGGCTGAAAAACAGGGGCATTATTCATGTCTGTATAATACATAAAATTAGGCATCTGCTGTTGCATCTGCTGTTGCATCTGTTGAAACATAGGAGGTACTCCAAAATTAGAAAAATGAGGATGAGGATAAGCAATAGGTGAAACTACATTATTAGCATTCAGAGGCAACATAACTGGAGTATGTTGCTGAGGGACAACCAAGGCATTAGATATAGCAGGACTTTCTAAGGCTATTGGTGCAGCTGATGCAGCATTCACTTCTGAGGCAGGTTTTAGGTCAAGTTTTTCATCGAGTTCAGAAGAAGATAAAGAAGGCGATGAAGACAAGGATCCCTTCCTATTACCGCTTGAGACAGACTTATTCTTTTTATTTGTGGTTATCTTGTTCTTCTTAGTTGCAGCGGCTGTTGTTGTTTCTTCCTTAGCACAAGCAGTTTTTTTGCTTTTTTTGTTGGTTTTCGATTGCTTTTTCCCCTCTATTACTTCTAAGCCTTCATTATTGCCCTTTAAGTTCAATACTTCTTTCACTTTCTTAGTTACATCTTCATTATCACTGCTACCATGCCTCTGCTGCTGTTTGAAGGATCCCTTTTTGCTTGAATGATAATTTTGACTTGTCTTATCGTTTCCATTTTCATTGCTATTAGAATGGAATGCAACAGATGCAACGCCACATTTATTTGCATGATTATTAGCATTGTTACCACCAAAATTTGGTTTTTCTCCGTTTGGCAATAGTTGTATTCTGGGTATCATAACATTCTTGTTGGTTCTGCTGAATTTGTTATCCTTTCCCGTGCTATTAGTTTTGTTATTTTTTCTTCTTCTATAATAATCCTTATTATTATTATTATTATTATTATTTATATTGTCAACGTTAATATTATTAGTAGATGTAATATTGTGGACAGGCGAATAGCTCTTTGTTTTTATATCAGGTGTATTGTTTTTGCTATTTGTTCTTAACAATCTCGAACTGTTAAAATACATAGTATCTGTGGACATATTTTTGATTGTTTATATGTATATAAAGATATAAGTATTATAATAGATTTAAAACGTAGCTAGTTGTTGGTCACTTTACTATATTTTTATTTTATATTATTTTTCCTTTTAATGGAAATGGAAATGGAAATGGAAATGATAGTGGAAATGATAATGATATTATGCACATGCAATTTAAAAAAGTATAAAACAGATTAAAGAGTAATAAAGAAAACATCAAATGCGACAGAACGATTGATAATGGCAGTTATTACGAAGAAAAGGGGGGCGAAAAAAGGTAAAGATAAAAAAGAAAAAGAAAAGAAAAAGAAAAGAAAAGAAAAAAAAAGTTGCGTGGGAGAAACAACGCACAAGAATTAAAATAAAAGAAAAGGAAAAACTTTTTTTTATTTTTTTATTTTTCTGTGGTTCTTTTCTTATATTTTTATTCTATTTTGCCACCGTACAAAACTTTACATCACACAACAAAAAAATAAAATATATTTTTATTTTTGTGGATTTACCCGGGCTAAACTTGTTTTTTCACCCTTTTTTGATCTCTTTTGCACACCGGTTTATCACATGCGTGTACTAGACAATAATAATAATAATATATATATATATAATTCACTGTCTTAAAGTATACTATCCAAGAAAGATTGATCATCCAGTAAGGTATTTGGTAGCATACTATTATTCTCTTTATCAATTGACACACCATTCGGCACAACAGCCTCATCCGTTATAATAGGTTCAGGAATCTTACTACTCTGCAATCCGCTAGAGGTAATAGTATCAGAAACATTACCAACATCGACTCCCTTATTTTTTGCTAAAACCTGATTTAATTGTGTAACATTCATTTTGTCAAAATCTTTGTATGTTAATTTATCTTTAGTCAATATTAACTTACTAATCCTGTCAGCATCATTCGTATTATCATTAACTGATTTCTCTAACGCAATTTCTTTCAACTTTTTCCTCAATTCGTCATCTATTACATCGTCTTCTACTTGTTCTAATAGTATATCATTCTTTGCTATATTATTACATTCATTATCATCTTGCAACTGTGATACTTCCTTTTCTGTTTCTTCTACTTTATTCTCTTTATTATCCTCATCATTGTTTTTATTTTTTATAATAATCTTATTACGACCAGCAGCATCAGTAGTATTGATCTTGTGGTATTTTAAATCACTTGGTGTAGCGTGTTTTCTTTTTAATTTTTGTTTGTCTTTAAATTTTTTTCTATTTTCAGCCTTTAACGAATATTCCATGTTTTTACCCTTTTATATAATACTGAATAATATTCTCTTTATAGTTTGAATTAGTATTCCTTCTATGACCCTGCTTGGACAATGCAAATTATTAAAATGAAATAACCTTATCGAACCCAGGTTGCTTACCAGGTGAACTTCTTCAAAAGTAATATAAATCTTTTTGATACATAGCCTTTGTTATGAAAATATTTACAAGAAATTTTTGATATTAAAAAAAAAAAAAATTAAATTAAAAAAAGAAAAAAAAAAAAAAAAAAAAAATATAAAAAAAAGGGTTTTTTTTTTAAGCTTTAAAATTAAATAATAAAATCTCACTATAATTTATATCATTCTATTCTAATAATAATACAAAATGATGGTTACCTTTTTTAATACGATCAAATATTTTGTCGTAAGCATATACCCATGTCCATGTTTTGAAATGTAATTTTTGCTTTGTATATCTACTGTGATTAATGAAAAAGTAAAGCAAGAATTGCTTATATACAAAACTATAAAAACAATCTAAACAAAATAAAATAGGGTACTGACGATAAATGTACTAGCAATAATTGTATTTATTATTTATACAACAACTAACGGATCTTCATCTGTTTCACTAACGATCCACGAGACATTCAACGTTTCTTTATCAGTACCATTATTCTGTTTATTTAATTCCTTGGATAGCAAACCAGTCATTATATCCTTAATGTATTGTCTCTCGGTGTTGGAATGATTGCACAAAACCACAGCTTTACCCATCTCTTTAAATTTTAAAATTTCGTGATGCGACAATTCACCAGTGTAAATCAAATCAATGTTATCCATTTCACGCTTGGAAATTGACCTGAAAACACCAGATCCACTGCCTGCACACAATGCGATTCTCTTTACCAGAAAATTATCATTAGTTGGAACAGCCACTTGGACATGTTTAATTTTTAAAACACTTTTAATGTTACCAATTATTTCATTCAATGGCAAAGATGATACCAATTCAACAATTCTACCATACCCATGTGTAGCTGGTGCATTTCCATCAATAGGTTCAATGACTTGAGTCCTAGAAATGACAGCATCATCGATATTGGCTGCGCTTACACCCACTAAACTGTTGCACAACCAATCATTAACCCCATATGGAACAGCATCGACGCTTGTATGTGGACAGTAAACACTAATATTTTTTTGAATCAATTTAATGCAGCTTTTATGTTGTGGATTGTTGTTTGGACTTATATTTTTCCAACTGGGGAAAATAAACGGATGGTATGCTAAAATTAAATTACAATTCCTTGAAATTGCTTCATCACACACTTTGCTGGTTAAATCGTTCGTTAATAAAACTTTGAAAGAAGGGTTACAGATGTCATTATTTTCAGAAGCAGCACTTGTGGGACTTGGCACGCTTGTATCTATCAATAAACCTGTATTGTCCCATTTTGAGTCAGCATATTTGATGGGATATAAAGATTGGATAACCTTTACTATTTTATTTAGTTCAGTTGTGGTTAGTGGTTGTTTAGGCATAGTTTAATGTAATTCTTTCTTGTTTTTAACAAGAATATTATTAAAATAAGGTGAAAAACGCACATTAATTTCTTTTTTGAAAAGATGAATTAAAAAATGTGAAAACAAAATGTTGGGAAAACTTTCGTTTTTTTTTGTTTTTATTTTTATTTATTTTTTTTTTTTTTGCTATAAATTTTGAGATGCTCTGACAAAAACCTGGAAATACAAATATTCGGACATAGATAAACATTATTTTGATAATTTTATTTTTTTTTTGTCAAGGGAAAAAAAAAAAAAAAATTGGAATACTTTTCATATATTTTAAAATCGAGAAATTACAAGACAAAAAGTAAACCAACATTACACCTTCTAGACCTGTCGTCAATAGTACTATATTTCTTTTTTGAAAAGTTATTATTTAAATAAATAGATAAATAAAAAATAAAATAAATCAAAATAATCATTAAGAAAAAAAAACCCCCCCATATCAAATGTCTGAACAAAAAAATATAATTACACCTGAATTATTAAAGTCCAAAATAGAACAAAGTTTGTCGGGAAATTTTCATGAGGTTCTGGTTAGTGATATGAGTAACGGTTGCGGACAAAATTTCGAGGTTGTTGTAGTTAGTGATTTTTTTTTAAATAAAAATAAATTGGTCAGGTGTAGATTTGTGAACAAAGCGCTAGCACAAGAAATTAGTGAAATACATGCTTTTAGTTGCAAATGTTTTACTATAAAAGAATGGGAGAAAATAGTAATATAATGTTTGCAATTTTGAAACATCAGAAACATAACTATTATTAAATACATATATAACAATAAAAAATATTATGTACAAGACGATACTTGTTTTTAATTAAATAAAAATAAGTACATATAGATATTATTTTACCGATTAGATAATGGTTATTACCCTTGCATTCTACCTATTCAATTACTTTGTGTATGGGGGCGGTGGGTGGTGTTGTTGATTAACGTTTGTGTTTCCAACAAATATTTTTTCCGTTCTCAATATGCCTGTTTCGTTATCAATTTTACCGCTCTTTTCATCGGGTATATAGTCATTATTATTATTATTATTATTATTAGTAGTAGTAGTAGTAGTTGCAGTTGTTATAGTTGGTATACCCACAAATGAATAATGTTGTCTTGTAAATGGATTGGATAAAATATTATTCTTAGTATGATATAAATTATTATTTGCCTTACAAGTATGTTTGCCATCACCAATATAATTCGCATCGAAATAACATGTATCAAAAGCATTGTCTTCGTCCAATGTAAACAACAAATTGTTATTTGTTCCATAACCATCATTATTATTTGATGAAATAGTATGTTCATTATCATCGTAATACTCATCTATTTCCAAAGAAACTTCTCTTATATTATTGTTACTACTGCCAATGTTTACACTAGGCGAAGCAGGAGTATTCCCACCAGTTATTCCCACCATATTCTTAAAATCTTTAATTTTAATTGGTGTTTTCAATATAGGAGTGGGTGTTACTGACAATTTATTGCCCAATAGTTCCTTAGATGGAAGCACAGGATGAGGACTAGTAGCATTAGTAGTGTTATTAGTATCATGCTTTAATACAATTTTTCTTCTTCTTACTTTATTATTATGTCTTTTGCCTGCTCTTTTATAAATGGATGTTTGTAGATCGGCTATCTTTATAATATTTTCAACACTTAGATCGATATTATTGGGCAACAAGTTATCTGTCCTACTACTGTCTGCCGTGGTACTATTTTTCCCAAAGCACGTTGACAAATGTTGGGAATTATTTTTATTCAACATAATGTATTTATATAAATTTGGTCTTTCCAAACATCCAACTTGGGCCTTCTTGGAAGGTAACAAAGATAAGGAATTTCTGGAAGATACCATAGTGCTTAATTTCAATAAAGTGACTGGACTCAAATCCTCCAATTCAAAAGAATTTATAAGTGTAACGGCAGCACTAATGTTATCTGAATTGTTGGAGCCGTTAATAATGGAGCGTTTATTTTTCTTCCCAGTAATACCATTCTTCTTCGAAAAAAGTTTCATTGTTGAATTAAAAATAACGGAGGGCAAGACATCTTTAAATACACTATCCATGGCCTGCTTCAATCTTCTTTCAATAGAAGATTGTAACAGTTTAATACTACAGTAAAAATCAAAATCTAAATTGACATCATTAAAGGAAACGCCTAAACCTGTACCTTGAGACCCACTATTACCACTACGATCCATAGATATATTACTTATTGCTTCTAAATGTATATTGCTAAAAGTCATGTTTATAGGGACGGTAAAGGAATCATTGCATACTATATCTGGAGAAATAAAATCGGGAGTACTATTATTAGTATATAATAGTAATAAATTGGCTTCAATGGTGGTAGATATCTCGATGGTGGCATTACTCAATAAAACTTTAGCTATTCCTTTTAATACAGATTTAGGTACAAGAGCTAAATCTAATATTTCTAGTGAAGGGGGTGTTGGAAAATCAACATTAGTCACTGTTATGCCATTTTTCAAAATGTTGCTGCCGCTATTAGTGCCATTAGTGCTGCTAGAATTAGTGTTATTCCTTTTTGTTTGATACGCCTTATTTAGTTTTTCTTTAATTATTTTATTAAAATCTTTGTTTTCAAAGATTTCGTTATTAAATTTAAAGGACATTATTAAATGTAATTTTTAATGGGTCCGTTTTTGAGATGATTTTGGTTTTTCTTTTTATGTTAAGGAGTAAAGATTATTGGCAGTATAAAAAGTGATATATATATTGTCAGCTTACGAAATGGGTTGTACCTTTTTTTTTTTTTAATTTTTTTGGTTATAAATAAAAAGAGAAAAAATATATTTATTTGTGATTTTGTTTTCACAACTAATAATTGTCGTTCCTCACCTCCCTCTTTTTTTTTTTTTTTTTTTTTTTTTGTTACATAAAGTTTTTTGATGAATAGAAAGCACGCAGAAGTTGTAAGTTTTGCAAAGATTAAAAACTATTCACCTTGCCGATGCTCGGGGAAAGGACTAGAAACAAGAATAAAATAAAAAAGAAGAAAAGAAAAGAAAAGAAAAGAAAAAACGTGCTTATTTTATTTTTCAAAGACCGATAATATATCAGATTGCATGTCCGTATTTGCAGTCCGTATTTGCAGTCCGTATTTGCAGTCCGAGTGAATTAGTCACAATCAATTATATAGTACATATTATTGCCAAAAAAAAATAAATCAATGAATTAAAAAAACGTTTCTTTTTTTTTTTTTTTTTAATTCTCGTGTATATTTTAAAGTTAGCCAGCAAATGTACCTTTAGCTCAGCTTACGCCGCGACTAACATTTTTTGTCTGCATTATATATAATAGGATATTTATATATCTATCAAAGCATTTTCGGCGATATCCGTGTTGTATATTACGTGGAGTAAAAGGAAAAAAAAGAAAAAAAAAAAAGAAAAAAAAAAATTTTTTTAATATAATTTCTATAGGTAATCTAAGAAGACAGTTGCTGCTCAATCCTGCATGGTAATGTAATATCATTTTCATTATTCTTCCGAACAGATAAATGATTACTATTTTATTTGCACTTTCCTTTGCCCTTTTTTCTTTTTCCTCTTGCGTTCCGTTGTCCAATAAAGTCTCGTCTTATCATGGATAAAAAAAAAAAAAAAATACACAAAAAAAAAATAATACACTAATGATTCAATAAAAGATGTCTAAACTTATAAAACTCGTTTACTATGAGTTTAAAAAAAAAAAATTTTTTTTTTTTTCAACAAATGAAGGTCAATGAATGTTTAATAAACATGATAAAATCACTAATGTTGTTGTAGTTTTCTTTTCTTTATTGTCTTGTTTTAATAAGTATATATAATGGCATATTTCATGTTCTATTTTAGCCGGCAATATTTGATCTTTATTCAGACTTTTAACCCATAAACTAACAAGGAAATAAGATAATTGAAGCTTTCGGTAAAAACCGATGGCAGTGCGATGAAGAAGCAGGAGAAGAAAACTAAATAAAGGTGGTAGAACAAAAGAAAAAAAACTTCAAATATACATTTTTAGTCTTTCCCCCCACTTCTCTCATTCAGTAATAGTTGTTGTACTTTTTATCAATCGCTGTATTTTATCGTTTTTCATGTGCCGTTATAATCGTAACTTCACGTCTTAGTAAGTTGACTAATCCGATATTATTAAATTATGTCAATCTAACTAGAGAAAAAAAAAAAAAAAAAAAAAAAAAAAAAAACATTTGATTAGTAATAACAATACTGCATATTGTTATTATACAAACAAAAATGCAGATAAACCAATTACAGACGCATAGCTATGATTATTTTTTAATCTTAATGCAAGGAATTGAACTAAAAATTAAAGGGAGAAAGAGAGGTTCTCTTATCTATCCTATCTTGAATCCTTTTTATAATTTTATGATTTACTAAAAAAAATAAAAAAAATAAAAAAAAGATACAAAATAATTTTTTTTTTATAATAAATTTTGGTATGCTAACGAGAATCCTCTTAGTTTCAATGCTCTTATAACCGTTTCTTAAAGAGATAACAAATCTTTTTTTTCTTTTTTTTTTTTTTTTTTTTTTTTTTTCCAATAAATGATACTTGCTTATATAAATAAAGGATGAAAAAGGTTTTCTAGTTTTTTTTTTTTCCTTCTTTTTTTTTTTCTTTTTTTTTTTTTTTTCCCTCTCTCTCTATCTCCCCAAGTCTTTCGTTTACCAGTATAAGCATCAGTAGAATCTACATCAGGTATCAATAACAACAAAAATATTACTAATTTAAAGAGTTATATTTAAATAAAAATTTCCGAGACACCATCTCTTCTTCCTCTATATCTACAGCCACACGCTAGAAAAATAAGCATTCAAAAATAATAAGCAATGGATAAGATTATATCCGAGCAATTTTCTCTAGATGAAGAAAACTCCAATGGCGATAATACAGCCAAAAAAAGTGGATTTTTCAATACAAGTAACTTTAAAAATGACTTTCACAAGATTTTCAAAAAATGGACTACCAGGGATGGTTTATTTGGTGATTATGATTATGCATTTTTATTCACACCTAGCTTCCCTTTTCATGATTGGTTTTATAGACGCGTTTTGAAACGCGAACCAAGAGTTTACGATCAACCTTTTTTCGGATTAGATAGTGATATGCCAATTGCCTTGGGGTTTCTATTGGGTTTGCAACATTCTTTAGCTATGTTAGCTGGTGTTATTACTCCACCCTTAATTATCTCTTCGTTGGCTAATTTCGATGATGAAATTAGAGAATATTTGGTTAGTGCTTCATTAATTGCTTCTGGTATATTATCTTTGGTTCAAATGACAAGGTTTCATGTATATAAGACACCCTATTATATAGGAGATGGTTTATTGACAGTTGTTGGTACTAGTTTTGCCACTATTACGATTGTTTCCAAAGCATTTCCTATGATGTATGCTACTGGTTTTTGTCCGGTTGATGCTCAAACAGGTGAGAGTTTACCTTGTCCTGATGGGTATGGTGCCATGTTAGGTACTGCTTGTTGTTGTGCTTTATTGGAAATATTGATTAGTTTTACTCCGCCCGCCATATTACAAAAAGTGTCCCCTAAAATTGTTACTGGTCCTATTATTTTGTGTATCGCTATCAGTCTAATCGAATCTGGATTCGAAGATTGGGTTGGTGGTAGTGCTTGTGTTGACGCTGCATATTGTCCTAGCGAAGGTGCTCCAATGGCGGCCCACTGGGGTGCTGCCAGGCTAATTGGGTTGGGGTTTTTAGTTTTTTTTGCTATTATTATGTGTGAGAAATATGGTTCCCCAATTATGAAATCTTGTGCTGTCATTGTTGGATTAATTGTGGGCTGTATTGTTGCAGCTGCATGTGGCTATTTTGATAGATCTACTGTTACTGAGGCCCCAAAGGCTACATTTATCTGGGTTCATACTTTTAAATTAACGGTTTACGGTCCTGCGGTTTTGCCGTTTTTGGTTGTTTATATTGTTATTGCACAAGAATGTATTGGTGATATTACCGCAACTTCTGATGTTTCCAGACAACCTGTTGAAGGACCTTTGTATGAAAGTAGAATCCAAGGTGGTGTCTTGGCTGATGGTTTGGCTGGTGTTTTTAGTGGGTTGCTTACTATGCCTCCAATGTCCACATTTGCTCAGAATAACGGTGTTATTGCACTAACCAAAACTGCTAATAGAAATTGTGTTGGTAGATTTTGTTGTTTTTTTTTGATTATTATGGGTATTTTCAGTCAATTTGGAGCAGCTTTAGTTGCTATTCCAAAACCTGTCTTGGGTGGTATGACATCGTTTTTATTCACAAGTGTTGCTGTTTCCGGTTTGAAAATTATATCTTCTATTCCATTTACTAGAAGAGATAGATTTATTTTAACAGCTGCGCTATTGCCAGGTATTGGTGCCTGTTTAGTTCCTGATTGGTTCAGTTATTTTTTCACTTATTCTGGTAAAAATCATGCTCTTGAAGGGTTTTTAAATGCCATTGTTTTGATTATGGAATCCGGTTTTGCTGTCTGTGGGTTTGTTAGTATAATTCTAAATTTGTTTATTCCACAAGAATTAGATGAAGAATTAATGGATGATATTGAAATTCAACAGTCAAACATCAGTGTTTTGGAAGGACGTGAATCTAATCCTGCTGAATTAAGACAAGTTTTAAGTGGTAAGTCTTTGGAGGCATATGGTAGTCATGTAGATGAAAATGGTGGTTATGTTCTTACTACCAATGATGATATTATTAATAATGGAACTATGGTTGGTGGTAGCAGTGAAGATGGTAAGAAAGAAACAATACTAGACAATAAGGATGGCAGTGTTCATATTTCTACTTCTGTAGGCACAGGTAGTTCATGAGTGAGTTGGTATATTTCTTCCCCTCCTTGTCCTCTGAATTTTTAATATAATGTGATATACTATAATTTTTTTTTTTTTTTTCTTCCTTGATATTATTCATATTACTACTAGTTTGAGCTGTGTGTTGTTATTACCATTATACCCATTTTAATATATTTAAGGGTTTATATTTTCACTTATTTTTTAATTATTATTGAATTTTATTTTATTTTATTTTATTTTTTTTTTTTTGATTACTATATTATATATTTTTTTATTTAAAATATTCCATTTATTATATTCTATACTGAACTTTTTTTTTTTATTTATTTATTTAAGACATATTAGGTTGTAGAATCTTTTACATATCATTAGCATTATTTTAATTCATCGCCTATGACGCACTTTCAAGTAAAAAAAAAAAAAAAAAAAAAGAAAAAAAAAACGTTGATGTTTTTTTTTTTTTCTTCCCTCCGCCATCTCTTTTTTAGGAAAGGCGCACTTCAACCTCGGACTTAAACGCTAAAAAAAATAAAAAAAAAAAAAAAAACATATAAAACTTGCATAATAAACTATTTGTTCATTCATTCACCTTTTTAGGCTGGTTGTTTATTACCAAAATCTGATACCATCCATCACTTTTTTATTTTAATTTTTATTTTTATTTTTTTTTTCTTTCTTTCTATTTCTTTTTTTGTTGCTGAGTAAAATTATAAATAAACCAAATTAAAAAAAAATATACATATAATCTTTCCCCTCCCTTTTTTTTTAATTGCATGCACCTTGAAAAGTTAAAATAAAAAATTATATATAATTAATAGGATATATAGAGAGTTTATTCATTAAAAGCAAAGAATAATACAAACTCCCCTATTAAAATCAATGAGCGGTTCACAAACTAAACAATCATCAATTCAAGTTGTTGTAAGGGTACGACCATTTACAAAATCTGAAAAACAAAGACTAATATCCTCTGCATTAGACACTTCTAACAACAGCAATACACAAAGAGCTTTAGAAACTAATGGTAGTACCAATACTAAAATGTTTAAACTGGGTGATGATTCGATTTCATTGATAGATACATCATTAGATTCTGGGGGGTACAGTGCAAATAATAAAAATAATGGGGGATCTGAGTCTGATAATCTTTCTTTATTATTGAAATTAAAGCCAGCAGGTATTAGGAAAATAGTTGATTGTGTAGACGATAAAATGCTAATATTTGATCCACAATACGAAAATGGTAATAAGGATGATATTAATTCTTATACAACAAACAATAAGGTTACAGATTACAACAGTAATGTTTCCACAATTATAGGTCCCAAAAAAAGAAGAACATCCGGTATTACTAATATTAACGGCAATGCTATTAAGGCTAAAAATACTAATAAGAAAAGCAGCAGATCGCTAATTAATTCCAATTCGTTGCTTTCTTGTTATAACAGCAACGGATTATCGATACCTAGATATAGGAATGAACATAGATTTATTTTTGATAAGTTATTTGATGAATCAGCCACACAACAAGAAGTTTATGAATGTACTACAAGACCTTTACTTGATAGTATTTTAGACGGGTATAATTGTACAGTTTTTGCATATGGGGCCACAGGATGTGGTAAAACCTATACTGTTAGCGGAGATCATACCAATGATGAAGACCATGGGATAATATATAAAACAATGGAGGAATTGTATTGTCGATTGGAAGAAATCAAAAAAACAAAAATATGTACTATAACGGTAAGTTATTTAGAGATCTATAACGAAAGTATTAAAGATTTATTAGCACCACAAACTAGTGCAAAAAAATTAGTAATTAGAGAAGATTCTGAACAAAAAATAACAGTTTCCAATTTATCGTATCATACTCCAGAAACGGTGCAAGATGTAATGGATCTAATAACCTTTGGTAACCAGCATAGGGCTACTTCACCTACCGATGCTAATCAAACATCATCCAGATCGCATGCAGTGTTACAAATACATGTTACGCAGCAGGATAGGAATGTTAGTGAAAATTTGACTGAGAACCAATTACTGGCCACGTTATCGATTATTGATTTAGCAGGAAGTGAAAGAGCAGCTGCCACCAAAAATAGAGGTGAAAGACTACAAGAGGGCGCTAACATAAACAAAAGTCTTTTGGCACTAGGTAATTGTATCAATGCGTTGTGTAGTTCAGGAGTGCCTGGTGGTACTGTAACACATATTCCATATAGAGATTCCAAATTGACTAGATTATTAAAATTTTCATTAGGTGGCAATTGTAAAACTGTTATGATTGTTTGCTGTTCTCCAAGCAGTGAGCATTATGATGAAACTTTAAACACTTTAAAATATGCCAATAGGGCTAAAGAGATTAAGACTAAGTTTATTAAAAATCAGAAAACGTTGGACAAACATGTTGGATCGTATTTGAAAATTATCCAATCACAAAGAAAAGAGATTGAAGAATTGAGAAATCGGGATAGGATGAATACTAGGCTACAAATAAACAAGTATAAAATTGCAAGAGAAAAGCTGTATATGCATATGTTTGATATGCTTAATAAATTACAAACAAATTTTAATACACACCATAAATATGTTTCTACCAAGTTTACGAAAAGTTTGATTTTATGCAAAAGAAGGTTTTTGCAATTATTAAGTTTACAAATCAAGCAAATCACGAAAAATAATAATAATAATGACACATTGTCTGATTCCACAATGCAAATGTGCCAACAGATGGAAGATAAGTTCCATTTGAAAATTATAGAACTAGAAAAACAGTTTGATCAAACGCCAGATATTTTTGACTTAGCTATAGAGCATTTAGATTTACAGAACTTGCAAAATATGGAAAGTTGGAATGAGACAGTTGATATGCCTATATTGGAGACATATATTAAATGTATCAGAGAAAGCTTAGGCAACGAAATTTTAACCAACTCTACATTAATCATGGAGGAACTGTTGAAGAATAATGAATTGGTCAACACGTTAACATTTTCCATGAACCTGGATGGAAATCTTGGATCGTACAAAGATGAACAGTTAGGTAATATTTTAACTTCGTTAAAGGATATTGACTTCATTTTTGAAAAATTTGGTGAGAATATATACGATACGTTTACAAGGTATCAGGGTAAAGTTGAAAATAAGGAAGGTAAAAGTTTAAGATGGAGCGATAACGTGGTTGAGTATAGCAATACTACTTTTAGTATTAGTACAAGTGACAAAAGCGATGGAGAAGGGGATGAATCGAATTTAGATATTACAATGCCATCACGCATTGAAGAAGATAATAATAATAATCGATCAGTCACGACATATGATGATAGTGCTAGTATTGATGAGGTGAACAATAATGAACTAAATACGAATATTAATTTATCAATGGGAAAGCAGTTGATATCAGACATAACCAGTCTAAATATACTTGGCATGGGAGATACAATTCAAAATACTGGTAGTAATCCAAATAGGTTATCATTAACTGCCACATCAATATTAAAAAAAAAATAATACAAGTTTTCTTAATAAAATTGCAATTATGTATTGTTTTTAATCACTACATATATATCTGCTTCTTTCGGTATTACTAGAAAGTAGCGATAAACGACAAAAGTCCTCAATGTAAAAAAAAAAAATGGAATGGAATGGTAAAATTCAAGACATGGTATAAGAATGATTGTATGTTGTATGTATAAGTGAATTATAGAGCTAATTAGGTTATTTAAATAAAATTAGAATGATAGCTAGTGAAACTTGAGTATTATTAGAAAGTATGTATAGTATTTTGTAAATGGATATCTGGCAATGTTCTACAAGATACAAAAGTATTATAAAAAATGAACTGGGCTTAAAACGGGGTCATTGCATAAGCGGCTAATTAGGAAAAACCAAGCAAGGTGAAGATATATATTTGAAAAGAAAATGTAATTTGCTTCAGTAGCTCAGTAGGAAGAGCGTCAGTCTCATAATCTGAAGGTCGAGAGTTCGAACCTCCCTTGGAGCATATTAGTTTAATATATATTTTTTTATTTTATTTTTTTATTTTGAATATTAATTTAACATATAAAATTGGGTTAGAGAGGGATAGAGAAAAGGTGGCTGTTAAATAAAAAGAGAGAAATGGCACATGTCTTTGTTGCATAGAAGCATACGCACTCCTTTTTTATTAGAGGGGGGGGGGGTAACTCCGTCTCTCTTTCTTTCTCTCTTTCTTTCTCTCTCTCTCTCTCTAACTCCGCTATGCCATTATTCCGTACCCACGCACGCACGCATATTAAAAGTAGCTTAAATTATGATATTTATTAACAATTTGCTAATTTGTATTTTGTATTTACTTTTTTTTTTTTTTTTTGTGCGCTGTTTCTTTTATTCTTTAATGGAAAAAAAATTTTTTTTTTTTTTCTTTTTCTTTCTTTTTCTTTTACCTCTTCTTCTAATACATAAAATATATAAATGAAAAACTTTTAATTGATTCCTATGAATCATCGTCATCATCACCATTATTAATCTTTTTTTTTTTTTTTTTTTTTTTTTTTTTCAACTGTTTTTATTGATACTTTTTTTAATCAAAAGTTCAAAGAAAAGAAAAGAAAAGAAAAAAGACCAAAGCATTTTACTTCCTTTCTCATTTTAATTAAAGAAATAAAGGATACACGTTTAAAGGGGATCTATAACTAAGTAGAACTTCAAAACAACCTTCAAAAAGGAAAACTCCCTCCATTAAAAGGGAACTACTTTTTTCTTTTTTTTTTTTTCTTTTTTCCTTTTTCCTTTCTTTGTTTGTGTGTGTACATCTATTTATTTGCCACAACATCCTGTTTTATTTTGGAATCCCCAAGGAGTTTCCTCATATATTTACAAATCAAAGAAAGTTTTACAACTAAGGCTCGAGTTATATTATATTTCTAAAGATAGTTATTAGGTTAATTTGTCTTGACTATATATCCGTGTTTAAAAGACATTTTATTTCTGTTTTGTTTCATTCATTTGAAAATCAGGAATTTCGCTATTGAATAATGTCCTCATCTGCGGTTTATTATAATAATTATAATTACGGTGCTGCTGTTACTGTTGCTCCTGCTTCTAATGGCTACGGTTATTTACCACCAGCTCTACACCAACAACAGTATCAAGCTCCAGTACACTATGTTCCTACTGGAAGCGTTGCTACTATTCAACAACAAAAATCTGAAGGCGGTGTGGCAGAGTATGTCGATTATAATTTTGATTTGATGACAGACTTTGTTGTTCAAAATGCTTGTTTGACCTTTGACAGGGAAGATGCTCTATGCATCACCTCTTCTCTGTATGCGAAAAAGGCAGCCGGTGAAAAGAGTATTTTAGAAATTTTTACCAGTGGTGTTAATTTTGTGTTGAATTCTATTAGGTTGCCCTCTGTTTCAATTTATTTGGCATTGGATTACTTATCCAAGTATGTTTCCAAATTTAAAAATAACAATTTGGATGCTATTGGTGGTAACAGCGAAAGCGTGATTTATCAAAACTTGATAATCGCTTTAATTTTGGCTAATAAATTTTATGATGACAAGACTTTTACCAATAAGTCATGGGCTCATGCTACCGGCGTGGATCTAAAAGTGATCAATAAGATGGAAAGAGAGTGGTTGGAAGTTTTTGACTGGAAATTGTTCGACGATAAGTTTGTTTTGTACGAAGAATATTGCAAATCCTTTGAAATTTTTTGCTTGGCAACTGTTACCAAACAGGCTGCTGAGTTGGCTCAAATCACTACTAATATGAATGATGAGTGTAATAACGGACCTTTTTATGATAACAAGGTTTGTTATGGTAGTACGAATGTGAAATCTTCCTACCAGACCCCTGTTAAATTGCCCTCCATAATGTACAATAACAGTACTAATTATTACAGTTACTCTTCTCCAAATTGTTCGAGTGATTTTGCCTCGCCTGTTTCATCCATTTATTCCACCAATGTTGTTTCAAATAATAATGGTAACGATAATTATGGTTGCCCTAGCCAAAATCTTTTCTCTAGTCAACAACAGCAACAGTATGCCTCTCAATGTAATAGTATTGGTACTGAAGGCTATTACACTAACATTGACAATGGCATAAATAACAACATCAATCACAATAACAGTGGTTATTATTATTATTATAATAATGGTAACAACATTAGCAATGTTAACGCTTATAATATTAACACTGCTGAACCACAACAAATGTTACAATTCACCCCACAATCTCAACAACAATATTATTATTAACTAGTCTAATTCTAGTATTGGATCTTTTTTTTTTTACAAATTTTTTTTTTACAATTTTTTTTTTTTACAATTTTTTTTTTTTTACATTTTTTCTTTTTGCATTTTTGCTTGGTTATAAGATGAGATACATATACATATGTCTAGTTGTTAATACTATGATTGTTATGCTGTTATGATTTTAACTTTTTTCTCTCCATTCAAAAAGAGAAATAAAAAAATAAAAGGCAAAAAAATAAAAAAACAAAAATAAAAACTATCAGTTTATAATTATTTTTTTTGGATCGATCAAATAGCTAAAAAATTATAAAAAAACAAAAAAAAATTTATTTATATTTTGTTATTTCTTCTTTTTTCATTTGTTTCAATTTTTTTTTTATTTTTATATATAATTTATTTATATATATTTTTTTTATTTTTTTTTTTTTTTTTTTTTTTTTTTTATTTTTTGAAATCAACAGTAATGGTAACGATAATAATAAAAGTTCCAGTATTGGTTGAATATTTAATTATACAAGTATATATAAAACTTTTAAACGTTAGATTATATTTATATGGTACCAGACCCAGCTTCTCTATACCATCTAATACCACGATCTATACAAACACAACACAACCCTTCATTACTGGTATTATTACGAACGTCCTTATTAATAAACTTAACGCTTAACACACCAAGGGCGACACTTCCACTTAAGTTTTTGCCAGTTTCCTTTTCTACTTTCATAATCTTGTTATCGTCTTCAATATCCAAATTACTACAATGTAGGGTGCTTACCCTTTCCCTCTTATCTACATCCCAAACTCTTAGTTTACCGTCTAGCCCACCGCTAACTAAATATTTTCCTGTTTCATTAAAACAACAACTCAAACACCAAGACTCATGGGCAAATGCCACAATATTGGCACTCCCAGAACTGTTATTA
Organism: Saccharomycodes ludwigii; assembly: GCF_020623625.1. Lineage (NCBI taxonomy): Eukaryota > Fungi > Ascomycota > Saccharomycetes > Saccharomycodales > Saccharomycodaceae > Saccharomycodes > Saccharomycodes ludwigii. Next base: position 145,463 of record NC_060202.1, read on the forward strand.
TTAGTTCCTAGGGCAGTTGATGAATGAGATGGTATTGATAAATCACAAATATGTTCACCATATTTAGTACTCACTAAACTTAGTCTCCCGTACGAACCCATATCATGAGAAACAGCCAATAAAGTATCATTCTTACTTTTATCTTTTCTTCCATAGTTACCGGAGATATCAGTATTATTATGACCTTCCAATAAAACTGGCTGTGGTGCAAAACTTAGAGACCTAATGGGATAAGACGATATTTGTAACTGGAAAACAGGTTTTAATGTATTTAATTCTAATAATAATAAGATCCCGTTATTATAACCAACAGCAACCATCTCATTGGAAATATTATGAGACAAGCAAAGTGGGAAATTACCGCTCATGCTATTATTGAAAATTGTACCAGTGCTAATTGTACCTTTAGTGTCTGAGTTTTCTTCAATCTCTGTTGTTACAGCATCAGAAACATCGATATGATTCTGAATTGTAATCACTTGATCTAAGGCTGTAAGTGCTGTTTCAGTACCATTTTGTTCTGGTGATTTAATTTTTAAATCCCATGAATATATCTCGCCATTGACAGTAGTAGCCAATAATTTATGTGATATGTTGTTATTGGCATTGGAGGCATCGTAAATACCATTTTGTTCCACCAAGTTAACAGACCAAAACGATAATTGACCAAAAATTGGTGCACAATCCTTTCCCAAGTTTTTAAAAACCAAAGTTTTTAAGTCAAATTGATATAAATGTAATTTCCCATCAAATGATACACAACTAATAATAAAAGTCTCTAATGTGGTGTTTGGTTCAATAGTATGTAAATAACTAAGATGATGTACCCCCATTTTGCTAACAAATTGCTTATAACAAAAGTCTTGAGGTAATTGTCCCTCTAAAAGTTTGTTTTTCCATAATTTTATATATCCATCGCCTGAACAAGTTATTGTGTATGGAATAGTTACTTGCAAATCAAATATATCGGCATCATGAGCTAGGCCCGCGTTGGTTGTTGGAATGTATAACTTGGACATGGTACTGGGATGTATATGTTGATTTCCGTTAGTTACTTTGTGATTTTTGGTTATGATTTCGTTTTTAATTAAATTGAGTGGGTTTAAATGGATTAAGAAAAAAAAAAATGGAAAAAAAAAATAAGAAAAAAAAAATGGAAAAAAAAGCTAGATTTAATTTATTTATTACGCAAATGTACATATAATGACTAGATCTTTAGACCGACAGACCTACAGACCGACAGACCGACAGACCGATAAACAGATCAACAGAATGTAAAAGTTTCATCTGTTGTTCGTCCGTTATGAATTATTCCGATCAAATATTCTGCTATCGGATAACTTTAATCTAAAATCATTCTCGCCTTTTCACCATCAAAATAAAATAAAACTTTTTACAACTCAACAAAAAACCTTTCAGATACTCTTGTCTCCCAACAACGTCTTCTTAAGCAATTAGGCATATTCATATTCACACCAACTAGTTTCAGCCAAAGTTGAAAGGAAATAAATATTTAAAAAAATACCATCAAATGACTATCAAATGTAAAATAATTGACACAACACTTAGTGAAAATGGAAGTTATACAGTTTATCATCTATGTGTCAAAACAATACCAATAAATAATAATACCAAATCACACATTCTATTCAAAAGATACACTGACTTTTTAAACTTGAAAAAAGATTTGGAAAAACAATACGGCAAAGAAATTCCATATGAGTTTCCAGATTCCACAAATATGACAACCATTGAAAAAAATAACGACAACAGTAATAGTATTGCCCCAAAGAATTGGTTGTATTCAATATTTACAAACTCATCTACTGACTTACAAGTTGTTAAATTTAGGAAAAAAAGTTTAGAAGCATTTCTTAATAATATGTTGAATGATTCTTTTGATACAAAATGGAAACAAAGTTCTTTCACATTATCATTTTTACAAATATCCCCAGAAGACCTGTCTTTATCTTTTTCTTCTGATACTGTGAATAGGGGAAGCAATAATAATACAACATTGGATAATTATTTGAAAAATAGCAATAATTCCTATAATAATAACATTGCTGATTTAACAGGTGATTTTGTTTCAAATCACTGGTGGGATACTTTTAGAGAGTGTAAAAAAATATTAGATGATCCAAACACTAAGTTGATAGATACAGTAAAAGTAAGATTGTTATTAGATAAATTGGATAAATCATTACAGCACGATATAGAGGCTTCGTCTTTGTCCGATAAAGCAAAAAAAACCAAGTTTCTAAATTCTTTAAAAACTAAAATAAATTCTATAAATTCTTATAGTGAAACCAAAGACCATATTTCTGCACCTTATGATAGTCATACCGCCGATGAACTCACTACACAGCATGACCTATTTGGAGATGCTACAAACAATACAGCACTTGTTCAGCCTGGTAGAGTTCTAGGTACCAACAGAGAATTATTGGAACAACAACAGCAAACTATCAAACAACATGATGAAGAATTAAAAGCGTTGCATAAAATAGTTATAAATCAAAAAAATTTAGCTCTAAATATCAATCAAGAAATTGCCGCACAAAATGAGTTGATGGATTTGTTTCATACAGATATTGACCATACGGCTAACAAAGTGAAAGTAGCTAATATCAAAGCTAAGAAATTTAATGATAGGTGATATAAATATGTGTATATTTATATAGTAACTAATAAAAAAAAAAGAAATTATAGAAGACAATGTATATGCATATTTTAAAATTGAACATTTTTCCAAATTAAATTCAAAAGTTGCATTTTCTATATAGTTGGACGGTTGAATCAAAATAACTGTTTAAGCTACTTTTATTTGAGTTATAAGATAACTGACCTTTTCATAATAATAACCTTTATAAGTTTTGTTTGCTAGCTCGACCTTGTTTTTTTTTTTTGTTTTTTTTTTTTTCTTTTTTTTTGTTATTCTTTTCTTTTCTTTTTTTTTTTCTTTTTTAATTAATTTACATATATATTTTTTTTTGATTTTTGAACTGTTTCTTATTTAAGATAGTATGAAATTAAATTGTTTATATAAAAAAAAAAAAAAAAAAAAAAAAAAAAGAGATTCACAGAACAGAAGTCATCATTATCCATCCTCAAAAACATTAATATACGTAGACTTCTGAAATATTCAGAGACAAAAAAGAAAATATGTTTGTTCCTCCATCAGATCCTGTTAATAAACCAAAAACTTTAAAAGTATCGCAATTATGTGAACTTTGTCATTGTCGTAAAGCCATTATGAAAAGGCCCAAGAATTTGATCAAAATTTGTAAAGAATGCTTTTATAATGTCTTTGAAACTGAAATACACCATACAATAGTAAATAACAAATTGTTTTACCACGGTGAAAAAATAGCCGTCGGTGCCAGTGGTGGTAAAGATTCAACAGTTTTAGCCTACGTGTTAAAACTATTGAATGAAAGATATAACTACGGTATCGAAATTGTATTGTTAAGCATAGATGAAGGTATTGTCGGATATAGAGATGACTCTTTAGCCACAGTCAAACGAAATAAAGAACAGTATAATCTACCTCTGGAGATTATTTCCTATAGAGATTTGTATAACTGGACCATGGACGAGATCGTTGCTTGCGCTGGTATTAGAAATAGCTGCACATATTGTGGTGTCTTCAGACGACAAGCCTTAGATCGTGGTGCCAGTAAATTAGGTATTAAACATGTCGTTACTGGTCATAACGCAGACGACATGGCAGAAACAGTTTTGATGAATATTTTACGGGGTGATGTGGCAAGATTGGAAAAATCTACCAGTATTATTACAGAAAGTTCTGGTTCTCCAGTTAAAAGATCAAAACCTTTTAAATATACTTACCAAAAGGAAATTGTCTTGTATGCTCATTACAAAAAACTAGACTATTTTTCCACAGAATGTAGTTATGCTCCAGAGGCATTCAGAGGTACTGCAAGAGAATTAATGAAAAATTTAGAATCTATTAGACCTAGTTGTATTATTGACATTATACAGTCAGGAGAAAGTTTGAAATTAAAACCTAAAAGAGAAAAGAAAATCACAATTAGAAATAAAAATGTGAGTCATAACACAAGCAGGAATGCAGTAAATGAAATTGAGATAAGGAGCGATGGTACTGTTTCTTTATCTTCAAGTAAAAATAACAGTATTAGGGGTAATTTTAAGGATGGTAATAGATGCGAAAGATGTGGTTACTTGTCCAGTAATAAAGTTTGTAAAGCTTGTACTTTGTTAGAAGGTCTAGCAAAAAATAGAGCTAAAATGCAATTAGATAATGATACATTTGGTCAAGGGGCTGCCAAGTTAACGAGAGAATTAGAATCATTATCTTTTTAATATTCAAATGCTATATAGTTTTAGTTTTCAGTAAATTTATTTATCTATTTATGTATCGAGATTGGTTTTTTTTCTTATATTTTTTGTTATATTTTTTTTTTTTTTTTTTTTTGCTTTTTTTGTTTTTTGATTTGAATTCAAACATTTCAGAATGGTTCGAGAAAGTTCCCAAAGTTTTTTTTTATTCGGTGCAATCAAATAAAAATATATAAAAAAAAATATAAAAAAAATATAAAACCAAATTTTGAATTTTAAACAAACGAAGTTTCAATACACTTAAAATATCATTAATTCTAATAAACAATCAGCAACCATCCATCCAAAAACAAAACTTATACCCACATTCAACTAAACAACAAAAATACCTTTATAAATCGTATTTGCGTTTTTACGACATATATTTTACATTTTATTTGATATTGTAATCTTTTTTTTTTAATTTTTTTTATATATATATATTTTTTTTTTTTTTTTTTTTCCTTTTTTTTTTTTTGCAATTTTTATTTTCTGTTTTTGATCTTTAAATCATTTAATGAAAACAAACATCCTGTCCTATTAAGAACTTCATTTTTATAGCACCCATTTATTTTATTTCGTTTTTTGTTCTTTTTTTCACTTTTTTTGTTCTTTTTTTTACTTTTATCATTAAAAAAGCATGATATCTTTTATCAAATCAAGGAGACATTCAGCAGATGGAAATACTCCAAAGTCTCCCTCAAGCAGCCAAAATAATATATCAGATAGATCACCAACTAATTACCATGTACGAACAAACAGTGGGGTTAGTAGTGGGGAAACTAATAGAAGTCTACCTATTCAAAATAGCTCACCTGTATTAGATTCCTACGTTTTGACAGCATCTTCTCCTCCGCACCTTCATAATCAAAGTAGTACCACTAGTAATAGTAGTATTTATAACCATAACAGCATGGCAGCTTCAATAACCAGTTCTCCAGTTCATATGGCCATTGATAACGGTACCAGTTATCATGCTGATAGAAATAGTAACAGTAGTGGTAATAGCGCTAATAATGATAATGCCATTTCTGAAGATTCTGGTGGTGATAATGATTCCGATGGCGATAATAACAGTAGTTTTATAAAGACATTGCAGTTCAAAAATTTAGGGAAGCCTCCAAAAACTAATTTTTTTCATAGATTTGCGAAAAGGACCTCTTTAAAGTCACCATTATCACCTGGTAGGTTATCTCGTACTAACGTAACTGAAAGTGTAATAACCACGAATCCTGCTCCCGCTGTGACCACCACTAATATCAATTCTCAAGTGATACCCTCTGCATTAACCAACACTTCTAATAACGAATTAAATCCACCATACACACCTTTGAAAAGTGGGATTTCTCAAACTATCTCGCCGTTCACCTCACCCAAAATGAATGTAAATAATGATATTTTACCTTCCATCCAGGGAACTATATCCCACGAGTGGGGTGCTCCAAGGAAAAGCTCGCCCATTATTTTAAGTAACAAGCAATCTAGTGATGGAACTACCTCGAATTCAACAGGTGTTTCTGATACTAAACACGCTACGAACACATACATGTTTGGAGAAGAAAAATTACCGATGATGGAATATGATGTTAATAATGATGAAGAATTTGGTAATTTGAAAAAAATATACCACAGTAGTGATAGTACTGATAATGGTACTAAAGTAAATTATAATAACAACAACAAGATTTATACCTATGAATATGATGATAATGATAATACTGAAATTTTGAAGTCACCTCTAGCGCAAAGATTAACGAATAACAATAGATTGAAACATCTTAAACAAAATAATAGAGCCGTCAGAATTCTTTCTCAGGATGACTTGGTCAAGTTAAGTTCTGAATACAATCCGAAATTATTGAATGAACTGTTATCACAAAATAAACACATAATTACGCCAATATCGAAAAGTTCAAAATCACCTGTTTCTTCACCCAATAAAGATGATATTATGGAAATTGTTGATAGTATTCCCGGCACCAATATTAAAGTGGATATAGTACCAGGGGCTAAAGATACAACGAGCTTAGAAGATCAAAAACTAAATTTGAATGTAAAACAGGTTGAGTTTAAAACACCTATATCAGATGGCAGAAATTCCATGAACGCAAACAATAATGATAGCGAGTTTGCCAAGTTTGATGATGACAGTGATGGAAAAGCAGCGTCTCTAACATCTGAAGCTGATAATGACAATAGAAGTAGAAGCAGTAGCAGTGGTAGTACTACCTCTTCCAAATTTTCATTTGAATTTAATAAAACATATGGCAGAAAATCATCTGTAAGATATTATGCTAAAGAGACCGCTGATGAAAAAGATTTGCAGGACGGAGCACAAAATATTTATATTGATGATATTTATGAAGATGAAGACTTTGATGAAGATATGAATTTTTTTGATGAAGAAGATGCGGAAGATGATGATCATTTGTACAATATTACGAATCGGTCTAATGATAAAAATGCTAACTATAAGTCCAGGAAAACTACTGGTTATAACGATATAAGTTTCTTGTCTGATGAAGATGAGATACCTGAGTCAAATAAAGAGAGTGACAGGCATTCTAAGAATCTCATCAACAATTCGAAATACAGCGACATTGATGATATATCTTCTGTAGAAAGTTATGAGTCTGTGAGGAAGACAGATTTAAGCTCTATTCATGATTTAACCATTACCGACTCATATCTAGAAAATACTGTTATGAAAAACAAGCCGGTTGTTGTAAAATCCGGTGTTAAAAGCTACAATGATCTATTTGCTTTGTCAGATGATGATAATTTTAGTGAGGAAGAGGAAGGTGACGTTGAATTTAATGCTACAAAAATATTAGACACAAAAAAAGTTTCTAATAATGCAGAAAGTGAAGGGGAAGGTGAAAAGTCGGTACGCTCCTTAAATGAAATTACTGATTCTGAAAATTTGAAAGTTGGAATAGAGGAAGTTGGCAAGAATAAATTTAATGCAGTGGCTAATATCTCGTCCAATCTCAGGAAGGTGACTAATTTTAATGATTTGCTTGATATTCGTTCTGATGTAGAATTTTCTGAGTTTTCAGATGTAGAACAGGGGAGTATTTGCCATTCATCACCAATATTGCCACGAAAATCATCAAAAATTGTATCTAAAGATGATTTGCCTATTAGCTTAACCATCAAAAAAACTGCTAAAGTGAATACTGCGCAGGAAAAAAACGATGTAGTTGAAAAAAGTGTTGGAAAAAATAAAAGTAAAGATACAAAAGTTAAAAAATACAAAGATTTGTTTAATTTAAGTGATGATGAAGTAGAACAAGATGATGATGGTGGTGGTGGTGGTGGTGATGATGAGTGCGATGATTATGATAGTGATGGTGATGCAATTACAAATTATATGCATAATAAAAGTTATCTGGGTATTAACACTTTACAATCTAAAAGATCAAGTTGTGAACTTTCTGATAAAGAACTGGATGCATTACCGCCGATAACAATGGCTTCTGGTAATTCGTATCCACTTAATACGCCAATTACACCAAGAGCAACATCGCCATTGTGTAATAAATATGGAATGTTGAGCAATACTTGTAGCATGAATAATTCTGTTAATAATGCTGCAGATAATAACAATAATAACAATAATTTACGAACTCTACCGTCTCATTCTTTTAATAAAACTTTTGGAACAACATTGGATGCCTCTACTTCCACAATTCCCCCTTTAAACTCTGGACTGGGATTGGTGCAGTTACCCTCAAGCCCCAGCGCTAATTTACCTCCAAATACGATTTTAAAGTACCATGATATTAATTGTAACCTGGATTCTGAAATTTCGAAATCGATGGGAGATCTCTTTTTTATAGACGAAGAAAATGAAGATGCTAACAGTGATGAAGAATTGCATATTTCTTCTGGGGAGGATACTGATTTACTTGCTGATGCCAATATCATTGGTACAGATAATGTTAAAAAAAGAAGTGATAAAGTGTTTTTGAAAAATAATTTGACAAGAAAAGATGATAATGATAATGATAATGACGACGAATTTCTGGATGAAATTAATAATGTTCCGGAAGACTTTAATTTTAGTGACGATGAAATGAAAATTGGTAGTGATGGGAAATTTTTAAACAACAAAAGGAAAGATAGCTTCAAAACTACACATAGCTATTCTGAAAAGCCACTGAATGTTGCTAGAAATAATAAAACAATGAGTAATAAGGTGGAGTTGAAGAATAAAACAGTCACGTTTTTTTATAATAGCCATAGTGATTCTTTATCATATTTACCGTCAAACCCTACTCCCATTGATAGTACTAGTATAAATGACAATAATTCAACGCAATTGCTGGCACCTGTTTTACAGAAATCATTATGTGAACCAAATACTTCTAAAAACTTGTCAACAAAAGATTCACAAGCTTCACCTAACAAAGACTATTATAAAAATCTGAGAACTCCGTCTGTTTTCTCTGAGGCTAGCTCTCTAAGTCCAATACAAGAGGGTTATAGTTCTGTAGAAGCATCACCTAGGAAATAATCCGTATTATACGTTAATCCATCATCTCTTCTTACACATTTACAATTAATTCATTCATATTATAGCATAGAATGCGTGTTTATATGTGAGAGAAAAATTAACAGAATCCTTTAAGGAAAAAAAAAAAAAAAAATTGGCGTCAATATTATTATGATTATTATTATTATGATTATTATTATTATTATTATTATTATTATTATTACAATTTAATACAATTTATAAAATACCTAGAAAACAAAAATAGCATATAATACAAAACAAAAAAAAAAAAAAAAAAAAAAACATAAAAAAAAACTATATACTCCCATGGTCATTAATACCATTTGTAAGTCCAGGTGAATTAATATTCTTCTGCAAAATTTTAGAAAAAACAGTCATTTTTTTTTTAAAATTTAAATCTTTGCTGATACCACCGTCATTAATAGTAGTAAATTCAGAAGACTTATTATAATTAAGTGGTTCCCCATTTGCCTCCTCCTCAGGTTTAGATAATTCATCTATAATAGATTGTGCTTCTGATGCAGCGTTCTCGCACATTTGTAAAATTTGTACTGGTTTCAACTGCAGTTTGGGACTCGTGTTTATTGAATTGTAAAAAGTATTCTTATTATAATCCTTATTGAAAGTCTCATTATTCTTAACAGGAATGCGTACCAGTTCAGAAGACTTTTCCTCTGTATTAATATTGTTGGAATTCTGTAGTTCTAACAAGGACAAGTTGTTTAATAACTTAGTGGTTGGATTGGCTTTCTTAGCATTGAGATTGGTGTTTTGATAGGAAGAAACACTGCTTTGTGTATATTTAAAACTTGAAACACTATCATAGTCGTTACTGTTGTTGTTATCGTCATCGTTATTGGTTGTTGTGGTATTTGATGAATTAGAAGAATCTCCGCTTACATCTCTTGTTTTATTTGCCTTTGAGTTAAAATTGGGTCTAGTTGATGGAAAAAATTCATTTACTTTTAAGTTTTCATTATCAAAAAACACATCTGGTGCTGTCTCTAATGGTTTAGGGAATGAATTATAAGTGGAAAGTGGCTTCCTAGCTGGCACTCGTACTTGCTTATTTTCTGATCTTATAGGATTGTTAGTATTGATAGCGGTGTTAGGAATAACATCAGTATTTGTGGGTGTGCTTCCAAATGATAGTATTTCTATACTAGAATTTGAATCTTTATTGGCAGAATTCTCACATATTTCGATTATACTGTCGTCATTTACATCAGAATTTGATAGGGAAGAGTCTATCGTAATCACACTAGTTTCTGTATCATTAATAGTGGGTAATGAACTATTAGTGTTACTATTATTAGAGGAAAAGATAGCGTTCAGATTATTATTTTCTTCTTTCATATTAATATTGGGCACTAAACTTTCCATAATATTGTTTTCCTGTTGCTGATCATTACTATTTACACAATCTATTGATACATTAATAACGGGTAATGTAGGCACCTCCAAAACATCGTTATTTATAATATTCCTTTTTGGTGATCTTTTAGGAGGAGAAACTTTTGTATCGGGCATCAGCCTATTATCAATGGTTGAGAAATCTAACAAACTGATATCACTATGATTGTTCCTTTTAGAGGATAAAGGAGAAGAGGTTATGTCTCCTTTATTACCATTGTTAGTATTGTAGGGTGAGTTTAAATTACTTAGCATATCATGTGTGCTTACTACACTTCTGCTTCTCCTATGGCTATGGCCTTTATTAAAATTATTGTTGTTGCAATTTGTACTTGTTTTGGTGTTGTAAAAGGGACTAGTATTATTCAGATTAGTACACTTGGATGTGTATGGGGATGCAGAAACCTTTATGAAATCTTGATCTTTTTCAGGAGGGGATAATAACAATTTAGAATCAGTTGTACGGTCAAAATCTTTAAAGCTGTTCTCGTTGTCGCTCTTGATGGGAGATGGAAACTTAAATTGCATGTTTAATGCATTTGCTTCATACTTTTTTGGTGTGGTGTTAGATAATATTGAAAATTGGTCGCTAACAAAACTGTTTTTGGTGCTAGCGTTAATATCAGTATCTTGGAAATATCTGTTCAAGGAATTAACCGAATTATACGAGTCGGTCTTGAGCAAATATTGTTCATCAGATAAATCAGGTATATCAATGACTTTTGAGGGTGATTTCAAAATTTCAAGAGAAGAGCAATTATTATCACTACGGGTGGTGGTGGTGGTGGCAGCAGCAGCGGCGGTAGTGTTTTTCGTTTGATATTTTTTTTTGTTAAGCATATTGCTCATTTGCTGTTTTAAATTAACATTGGCCTCCTTGTCGATACACAAGAACTCATCATTTGCCAAGTCATCCAGTTCAAACGAAAAATTGTTTGCGGCGGAAGGTATAGAAATATCACTTGTGTCATGACTATTATCAACTTGATACTCACTATAACTATTTCCATCGAATAATAAAGATTTTCTTTTTGTTTTTGTTTGAGTACCTGACAATTGAGGAGGTAAATTAATTTCCAAAGGTATAAGAACGTTGAAGTTATTTAAAGGAGAATCTTGGTGCAAATATAAATTTGAAGTGTTTAGAAGGTTTCGCGGGATACTATCAGTTATAATGGAAGAAGTGTTATTAACTAGCTCTTTATTAGAATCGCCATTGGCTATGATAATTTTGGGTTGCTTTTCTATATTGTTATTACTGCTATTATCTTTGTTCATTAAATTATCCCTAGTATAATTGTTTATAGTTTTATAAACTACTTCTTGGACAGAATCATAAGGTTCTTTGTTACCAACAGAATCTATTTTTTTTTGTTTGTTCATATCGATCAGATGGTTTGTTATTTTACTGTCAGTATTCATATCATCAAGAACCTTTGTTTCGTCTACTATGGGTAATTCAAATCTAACTTCCTGAGATTTTGTTCGAGCAGAGTGGTGGTTTAACTTTTCAGGACTTTTCAAACATGATGGAACTTTTCCATACAAGGACTGCATTGTGTTTTTTTTTATATTGTTCTTTGTTTTCTTTATTTTTGATAATTATATTTAATTATGCCTTTGGTTTTGTTTCTATGTTTCTATGTTTTGTTTTTATGTTTTGTTTTTATTTTTTGTTGTATTTTTTGTTGTATTTTTTGTTTTTATGTTTTGTTTTTATGTTTTGTTTTTAACTAAAGGCTTAGAAATAAGAATCTTTTCAAAAGTAAATTAATTGTTGGAATAGAACTGGACCCCTTTTTAGGATGAGAATGGATATATTTTTATAAGTAGAGTGGAAAGTAACAAGCCAATCATTTTTCATTGATCTCAGCTCATGTTGATTCTATTTACAATGTTTATTTACTTATTTGAATTGATTGTTTTCGATTGCAATGGATGCAGAAAATAGGAGGGCTAAATTAATGCATACGGTTTGTTCATCGTAAATATTTTCCATACAACGTGCAGGATATTTATTTATTTTTTCCTATTTGGGTATTTTTATTACACCAAAAATTATAAAACAAGAAAACGTAAAAATATACTGCGGGGAAAGTCGCGTCTTGTCGTTTATAGTAGGGGGGAAATTCGTCGTCTGCGAGGAGTAAAAAAATACAGTGCGGGTAACACCGTACAGAATGATTCCCTTTTTTTTTTTTTTTTTTTTTATTTTTTTTTTTTTTATTTTTTGCCACAAAATATTTACCCTGCCACTTTCTAAAAGTGTTGTACAAGTTTGCTTATAAACTCTCACCTTCACGTAAAAAAAAATATATTACTAATGTTTATCTTTGGTTTGCAATTCCAAACTTTCCTTTTCTTTTTTACCCTTTTTCATAAGTAACATTCTCACTATTATGCCATAACCTATTATTTCTAAAATAAAACTATGAAAAGGAAAATAAGAAAAGGCAAATAAGAAAGGGAAAATAAGTAAAGGAAAAAAGAATAAAAGTCATATTAAACCCCATTATGTTGACAACCACCACATTTAAAAGGTTCCTTTGTAACACCAAAGTTGTTCTTAATAATATAAAATCATCACATCCACAAAAACCGGTGTCGCGTTTCAATGCTAAACATGGCAAACTGTTTTTCCTAAGCAATTCTATTGATTTGCAATCCTCCTTTACTGCAACCAAAAACCTGGTTAATCCAACATATGTATCACCATTATCTGTCCTAAAATCCAGTATTATATTACCTTTGTTACCAAAGAATAATATTAGACTATTTAGCAATACTAATTTACAATCAAGATCATGGAACGTGTTCACAGCTTCTAATCAAAAATATATCAGCTTAAACAGATTTCAAAGTTATAGAAACGCCAACGGTAATAATTCAAATAGTACACTAACGTTGACGCTTTTTGGCTTTGTATTTATGGGTGTTACATTTTTTTCAACACCTTACTTATTTGAATACGTGCCACTATTCACATATTTCAAAACACATCCTAAAGAAATGGTTTATTCCATTATTGGGTTGAATTTAGCTGTATTCGGATTATGGCAAGTACCAAAATATTGGAGATTTTTACAACGTTATTTCTTATTGGAAAAAGATTTTGTGTATAGTAAATGGTCATTGATTGGAAGTGCTTTTTCTCAACAAGAGATGTGGCACTTAGGGATGAATATGCTAGCCTTATGGTCATTTGGTACTGGTCTGTCAGTTATGGTTGGTGCCCCAGGTTTTTTCAGTTTGTATATGAATGCTTCTATGTTGAGCTCTTTGTTTTCTCTCTGGTATCCCAAAATAATGCGCATCGGTATGTGGGGTGCTAGTTTGGGTGCCAGTGGTGCATTATTTGGTGTATTTGGTTGTTTTGCTTATTTGGTACCAACTGCTCAAATTTTATTGTTTGTCTTTCCAATTCCGGGTGGTGCTTGGTTGGCTTTCATGGGTTCTGTCGCATGGAATGCTGCTGGTTGTATTTTAAGATGGGGTACTTTTGATTATGCTGCTCATTTAGGCGGTTCCATAATGGGTATTTTGTATGGTTGGTATTTTAGTGAATTAATTAAAAAAGAACGTGAAAAAAGAATGAGTTTATTAAGAAATTTCTTTTAGATGAGGGGAGTAAAGTGAAAAAGACTTTTTTTTTTTTTTTTGGTTAGTTAATATAAGAAAACTTGACGTCTTTGAAGAAAAAGAAAAAGAAAAAGAAAAAGAAAAAGAAGAAGAAAAAAAAAAAAAAAAAAAAAAAAAAAAGGATGAGATATACCTAACTTTCTATTCTTATTGATACATGTAAGGTATAATCTAGTCCCTTTTTATATGTAATCATTAAACCATGTAAATAAAAATAGCAATAGGTAGTTATGTGTATAGTTGGCATTACTAATTATAGTCATATCCATATGAGTTTGGATCTATTTTCTGTTCTTAATTAACCCTTCTCTAACAACATAAAAGCCATCCTTGGAAATAGACGCTAAAGATGTGGGATCCCAATACCCACTGATTTCTCCCAATGCTTCTTTATTCACAGCACTTGTTTCTATTTGATTCTTTAAATCATCAAGCGTCAACTTTTTTGTTTCCCTAGGTAATATTCTTGCATGTTGAGGCTTAAATGTTTTGTCATTGGAAAGTTCTACCGAATGTAATTTGTTAATAAACGATATCTGTGTGGATAAATTCTTTCTTATTTTTTCGAGTTTTTCAGCTGATGATATTTGAGGTAAGCCTGACAATTTTAAAAGTCTGGATATATCTTGATTGGAGGGAATAACCATATTACTTTGTTGTGATTCATCGACCTTTAAAAAGTCGTTAACTGACCATTCACAACTCTCTGGTTTCAAATATTGTTCAATTTCTTCAATACTTTTAAATTCTGGACCAACAGATGATGACTTAAATCTAAGAATTTTTAATTTTGGCACTATTTTATTAATCATGGTTATTATTAATTTATTTTTTTTCTTTTATTCTTATTCTTATTCTTTTTTTTTTTTTTTTTTTTTTTTTAGCTTTAAACTTATATAAAGGGGATTCTGGAAGGAAATAAAAAAGGAGAGTTGTTTTATATTATCTAAAAAAGGTTCGATTATATAATTAAAATTAGAATTAGAATCAGAGATAATAATAATAATGATATAAACCTTGAATTCGTTTAAAGTCTTTGTAATTATTTATTATTATTATTTTTTTCTTTTTTTTTTTTTTTTTTTTTTTTTAAAGAAATATGGACAATGCATTTATCTTACAGTCCGAGCCACTTTCGGAATACATATTTTTTTTCTTATTTGATGAGGTTAACGTTTCTTTTTTTTTCTTTTTTTTTTCTTTTTTTTTTTGTTTTTGTTTTCTTTTTTCCTTTTTCTTTTTCTTTTTTTCTAAAACTCAAAAATTTTTCAAGATATAATTACTATGATGCTTTTGTTCTCTTCAAATAATTACCTTATCATTGAGTCACAAAACACTTATATTTATATATATTTCTTTTTTTATTTAAACTGTAAAGAAAAGGAATATCTATATATACATAGTTTTGACCCGATATAGCAAGTGAAAAAAATAAATAATGAGAATCAAAAAGAAGAATACATCCGGTAATGCCCATAATTTCATTACTAGAACACAAGCAGTTCGTAAATTGCAACTATCTCTAGCTGATTTTAGAAGATTATGTATTTTCAAAGGTATTTATCCAAGGGAACCAAGAAACAAGAAAAAGGCTAACAAAGGTTCTACTGCACCTGTTACCTTTTATTATACTAAAGATATTCAATATTTAATGCATGAACCTATTTTGGCTAAATTTAGAGAACATAAAACTTTCATTAAGAAGGTCACTAAAGCCTTGGGTAAAGGTCAAGTTAATACAGCCTCCAAATTAGAATCTAAAAGACCACAATACACATTGGATCATGTTATCAAAGAACGTTATCCATCTTTTCCAGAAGCTTTAAGAGATATTGATGATGCTTTGAATATGTTATTTTTATTTGCTAATTTGCCAGCTACTGACAAAATTACCTCTAAAGTTACACAAGAAGCTACTAAATTGACCAATCAGTGGTTGGCCTATGTTGCAAGAGAAAGACTAGTACAAAAGGTTTTTGTTTCTATCAAAGGTGTTTATTATAGTGCTACTGTTAAGGGGGAAGAAATCAGATGGATTGTCCCATATAAATTCCCAGAGAATATCCCAAACGATGTTGATTTTAGAATCATGTTAACCTTTTTGGAATTTTATTCTACCCTGGTCCACTTTGTTTTATATAAATTGTACCATGACGCTGGTTTAGTCTATCCACCAACATTGGATTTAAACAAAGAAAAAAGCATTGGTGGTTTGAGTTCTTATGTTTTAGAAGAAAACAAGGGCGATGCCACTAATGTTGCCAAAGTCACTGGCGTTGTGTTGAGTAGTAAAGAAAATGCTCGGAAGTTGGATGCCGTCACTTTACAGGATGCTATGAACGCCGATTCCAAAAGTGAAAAACTTACTGAACAGATAAAAGACGATTACAAGGATGAAAATCCCGCAGAAACTGAACTAGACGTTTTTGAAGATAACAACAAGAATAAAGGTGATGTTTTGGAACAGCCTTCTAAATACAGTTCCCCTACCTCCATCTTGTTTAAAAACTTTGTATTCTATATTGGTAGAGAGGTTCCAATTGACATATTGGAATTTTTGATTTTATCCTGCGGTGGTAAAGTGATAATTGAAGCTGAGTTAGATCAATTAGAAGACAAATCCAAAATTGATTTAAGTAACATAACGCATCAAATCTGTGATAGACCAATAATCAAGAATAAGGTTGTTGGTAGAACCTATGTCCAACCGCAATGGGTTTTTGATTCTATTAATAAGGGTGAATTAGTTTCTGCCAATCTATACTTACCAGGCGAGACTCTACCTCCCCATTTATCCCCATGGGGTGATTCTGTCGGTTATGATCCATTGGCTGAAGAAGAAGAACAGCAAGATGAAGAAGAAGGTGAAGAAGAGGAAGAAGAAGGTGATATTTCAGAAGACGACAAGGGTGGTGAAGAAATAGAGGATGATGTGGATGAAGATCTAGTTGCTCAGAAAGAATTAGAATTAGAGGCAAAAGGTGTGGCTTATTCAGATGTTAAAGACAAATTATTGCCATCTAAGAAGAGAAAGGTTGCCGAAGATGGCGATGAAGATAAAGATTTGAAATTGATTATGATGAGTAACAAGCAACGTAAACTATACAAGAAAATGCAATATTCTAATAATCAGAAAGAAGAAAGAGTTGAAACTTTAAAGAAAAAGAAAAAGGAAATTGCCAAAAAGAAGAAACAATTGAAAAACTCGAAATGAGCGAGTGAATCTGCAACTTAAAAATGGTGGCATTAGTTAAATTGTTTTTACTTTAATATCCTTTTTTCTTTTTTCTTTTTTCTTTTTTTTTTTCTTTGTTTTGTTTTTAGATTTATATATAGATATATATAAATATATTTCTTTTTTGTCCATGCATGTACATTAAATTTTAATTTAGTTTTTATTTTTATATCAAAAAATAGAAGAGATTGAAAGAAGCTTTTCCTCTTTAATAATCTCTAATTTTCGAATCCATTGCTTGTCTATCAGGAACTTGTAAATCTATATATCCTCTTAAAGTTCTCTTTAAATGTAGTAGGCTGGTAGTGGCTCGTTTAATATTTTCAATATCAGTGACTTGCTCCACATTGGAATAAGCCCTAATTAAATAACCGCCAGAGGTAATATCAGTGGTGGACAGGTTGTTTATATCTCCATAATGCTCAATTTTATATATATCAATTATTAAATAGGGTTGATAAAATATTCTATATCCCCTAGATTTATAACAAAAGTCTAGTTCAAAGCCCAGACTGGTCATGAAGACATTTATTCCATTTTCGGTGCCATTAACTAAGGATTCAGTAATATTTTGAAGGGAAACCTCTCTATTATTACCAGCAGCTGGAATATCGCTTGCTGATATAGCCCAAAGTTTTTCAGGTGTATTTATTAAACCTGATATTGTGGTGGGTTTTGTTGTGTTCGTTGTAGTTGACAATTTTAATCTATTCTGTTGCTCATGAGTATAAGCTTCACCTGTATTATCCATGTCGATATCTCTGGGTATTACTGGTTTATACATTACATTGATATTTTCAAATTTAATTGCTGGAGTACTGGAAATTGCTGTTAATGTTTTCAAACATAAAGCCAGGGAAGAATCATCAATGCTAGAAACTAAACTTACTTGTTGAACCATATTTATTTGGGGAGAGAGAATAGAAGCTAAATAAGCAATTATAAATGAAGTTATTTTAAAATAAATCTTTATCTTTTTGTGCTTTAGCTTGGTTTCTTTAATATCACAGAATTGCTTTTTAAAGAATCAAAAACATGTACAATTTTATGAATTAAAAGTTAAAAAAATAAAAAAAAAAAGTCAAGTGAACCAGGAAAAAGGAAAAAGGAAAAAGGAAAAAGGAAAAAAAAAAAAGAGGGAAAAAAAAATCTTTGTGAATTTCTTTTTAGATAAAAAAAAGAAAAAATTTGCAACTCTAACTGATTTTATACTAAAGAAAAGCATTTAAATAAAAAAAAAAAATTGGTATTTAATACAAAATTTAAATTTAAAAGATAAAGGAAAGATTAAAAATACCAATAAGAATGACACAAGTAGATATCCCACGTGAAGTGATCAATAAATTAATGTTTTTCACTGCTGCGATGGTAATATTTCCATTAGTTACTTTTTTTGCAACTCAATATTATACTACAAATACTATTGTATCCGGTGGTTTAGCTGCATTGGCTGCGAATATAGTTTTAGTCAGCTATTGTGTCGTGGCATTCACCGAGAAACTACCTAGTGCTGACGGCGAGGAAACTTCAGAAATGAAGGATAAAAAAGAAAAATAAATATGTATATATGACGAATCTGGTGTTTATAAACAGGCATATTTTATTTTGATATTACTGTTAAATACTTATATATATATATATATATATAGATAAATGTATATTTTATAAAATAAAATAAAAATAAAAATAAGGCGTGAAAGCAGCTAATTTACCTTTTTTAATGGATTATTAGATTTTTGTAATGCACCGTATGAGATAGTGATGGAACTTGTCCATTGGATAGCAAAAATTAAAACTAAAATTAAAATGAAGCTAACTATCAAACACATCAATAACCCTTCAGTCCAAATTTGGCTTAAACTATCATCTACAATTTTGGAAGTATCAGCATGATCAATGATGTCGTTATCCTCGCTTACAAAAAGGGTAGTTTCCTTAATATTATTCTTGTGATGTTTAGCTGATTGGATGACAATATTGTCGATGTTGCTGTATTTATATTCTAAAGCCTCATACAATTGATTCAAGTAATCGGCTAAAGAATCTAGGTTATAATAATCACCAGTAAATTTAAAAATAGCAACACTAGTTTCGTTTTCATTTTTAAATAATTGAAAGGAAGTAAATGAAATATCTAGAGTATCCCCAACGGAAAAAAGGGACACAGAATCGCTAAAGTCATCATTGTTATCAGCATCGGCTTCTAAAACGGTGGTAATTTCTCTATCAAAGAAATCACTTAAAAACCCGTAATCATTATTATAATAACCCGCTTCAAAGTTATAATACAAAGGATAACTATCAAATTGTAAAACAATTAATGGTTCTTCAGGATTGGCTACGGTGTACAAATCGCTGACTGAAGAGATATGATCCAAATCATTGTATACTTTAGAATTCAATGACATAAATGAAAACATGTTCTTAATATCTCTATCTGTATTAGTAACAACGGTGTCTTCAGTGGCCTTTGCCACCTTAAATAAGGTTGATACTAAGACAGTAACACAAAATAGTAAACCCAGTATATGATTAGTGGTGGTAAATTTCATTTATTATTTCTCCTTAAAGTACGGTTTTTTCTTTTTTTCTTTCTTTTTTTCTTTTTTTCTTTCTTCCTTTACTTGGCTATTTAGAAGTGTATTAGTTTCCTTTTCCTTAATTTGATAACCCGTTTTTTTGACAGGAATTTAAAGAAATTGGTTTAAATAGTAAAATTTTCGAAGCGCATTAAATCAAACTATTTAATTGCAACTGGTGTTAATAACAGCTCGTGTTAATAACGAAACTTTGTTTTAAAAAAAAAAATGGTTGCAAAAAAATTAAAAAATAAAAAAAATAAAAAATAAAAAATAAAAAATTTGCAGTTGGTGTATAATATTTTTTTTTCACTTTTTCCTTGGTTAAAATATTTGTACGCTTTTTTTTTTAATGTATACGTCAATGATGCTATGCAAAGGGTAAACTATAAAGTGTAAACTATGTTTTCTAACTATGTACCGGATACCTGTGGCTAATTTAATCCAAAGGTTTGGTACTCTGGCCGAGTGGTCTAAGGCGTCAGGTTAAGGTCCTGGTCTCTACGGAGGCGCGAGTTCGAACCTCGCGAGTATCAAAGTTGTTATCACTTAATTATGAATTTTTTTTTTTTTCTTTTTTTTTTTGTGGAGGTGAAATTTATTTTATTTTATTTTATTTTATTTTATTTTATTTTATTTTTGGAGAGAGAAAGAAAGAGAGAGCGGGTAAGATGACAATCACAAATAGCAACGTTAGATAAATAATACCATGTATTATTTTATTGTGTGTAGTTTTTGTTTTTATCAATATTTGTTTACGTTTTGGCTAAATCAGGAAGGACCGCCCCTTCATGGTAAACATAAACAAAAAGAAAGCTATAAATTAATGTGGATCAAACAATTCTTAAACTTGTACTTAAATATTATACTAAAAATAAACAAATACATAAATAAATAAATAAATAAATAATAAAAAAAAAAAGTAAATAAAAAAATTCTCATCTTATTTGCCTGTATTTACTCCGTTGTGTCGCATTTTCTGTGAGTGTCACAACCCTGTCTAGAAATATTCGTACACAAACATTTATTTGTTTATGTTTACATTTTCAATGCTTTATTTTTTTGTTTTTGTTTTTGTGAAATGCCCTCGAATTCATTAACAAAAACAAAAAAATATATTTAATACCACAAACAAAGATTATCTGAATAAATTGAGGGTACAAGTTTTTCCACTTATACAAGTACCACTATTTAGGTTAATAACTTTACAAATCCTACTATTTTTATCATTGTGTTTGGTCTTTATGCCTTGGTTTTTTTTTCTTTTTTTTTTTCTTTTTTTTTTTTGTGCTTCTTAAATGAAAATCTGAATTAATTAATTTTTAAAAAAATTCTGTCAATACAAAGTGCATTTTTGTTATATAATCCTCAATATCATACTTTTTTATTATTTGTGAAAAGTTTTCTCCATATCAAGAAATTCTCGTTGCTTCATTTTAGTTATTCATTATAATCACTATATTTAGCTAGTCTTTTTTGTTCTGTTTTATGTTTTTGTTATTGTTATTTCCCAATTGATACAATTTTTTTTTTTTTTGATATTTAAAGATTGTTTGTTGCTAACATTAAAATTAACAGCTTCAAAAGCTTATTCTATTTAAATATCATAGAATATTCCTTGCTTCATCCAACTTCACAACTTTGTTTATTTTATTAAACTGCTTATATTTTATACTGAAATATAAGGTCACATTCAATTCATATCCTTCCCTTACTTTCTTCCTGGTTTTTTTTTCTTTTTCTTTTTCCTTTTTTTTTTTTTTTTTTTTTTTTTTAATAAAACTTTCTTCTTTCCCATTTCTAAGTTAATCTACTGTTGTCGTGATCAAGAAGGGTACTTGTAAGAAGATATTAGGAAGAAGCAAAATAAGAATAATATCAATTCTAGCGTGGTTATTTTAGTTTTTATTTATTTGTTTATCTTTTTTTCTTTTTTTTTTTTTTTTTTTTTTCGTTTCTGCTTTGCTTTCAAGAAAGAAGAATAAAAATAAAATTAATCTGAGATCAAATTCATCCTGAACTAGTTCCGTTAAAGTTTATTATATCTTTTTTAAAAGGGAAAAAAAAAATTTTTATTCATATATTGATAATGTCTTCGAATAATAATGAAAACGAACAATTTGGGCATCATATTTTGTTACACAATAATAATTTAATCAAAAACGGCAATGCTATTAATAATGCAAATAATAGTAATAATGTCAACAATCCTAATATCAACGAAGGTATAAGTGGTAATATCCAAAATAGAGCAAGATTTTTAAGGTCTTCGATTAATTTACCGGCTCAATTTTTAAAAAGATCCGCTCTAACAAATGTCACTAATACTACTCCAGACCCATTTAATAGTGATAACGATGGTTTAAGGGGAGCAACTACTGGTATTCCATCGATGCTTAAACCGAGTACTGTTAAAGCTACAGGTGTTCTCTCCTCTTCGAGGAATTTAGCTAACAACAATAATAGTTCTAAATATCATATGCCACAGCAACAAGAGGCTATCCATTTGCACCATTCCAATATCTCAAATAATAGAAACACGACTACTGTCAATAATAACGTAGATATTGGTAATAGGGAGAATAAAGGGAACAAGGAAAATATAGATCCAGCTACAACAGAATTGGCAAAAAGTATAGAAAAAGCTACTATATCTTCTATTAATAACCCTAATGTGGCAAGCATTTCAACGATAGAAAAAAAGTCATTAAGAACAATTAATAATAATGCTAATGAACAGCAACATAATAGTTTAGAGAATGGTCAAAAATCTGCAATAAACAGTAATATCAACTTAAACGAAAAGAGATTTGAAAATCCGATGAAAAGACCTATTTCAACACTGGTAGAAAGCGAGGACCCTAAGAAGTTTAAATTTTCTGATAGTAAGGGTACAGAGTATGAATGGGAAGATTTAGATGCCGAAGACGCTAATGATCCATTCATGGTAAGTGAATACGTTGTTGATGTTTTTGAATATCTGCATAATTTAGAAGTGATAACGCTACCCAACAAAAACGATCTGTATAAGCATCCTAACATTCATCAAAACAGAGACATCTTGGTCAACTGGATGGTCAAAATACATAACAAATTTGGTTTACTACCTGAAACTCTATTTTTAGCTTTAAACATTATGGATAGATTTTTGTGCAAGGAAAGGGTTCAATTGGATAAGCTTCAGCTAGTGGGGACAGCCTCCCTATTTATTGCTTCTAAATATGAAGAAGTTTATTCCCCTAGTGTTAGACATTTTGCTCAAGAAACTGATGGTGCATGCGACGAAGAAGAAATTAAAGAAGGTGAAAAATTTATATTGCAAACTTTGGATTTTAATTTAAATTACCCTAATCCGATGAATTTCTTAAGAAGAATTAGTAAAGCCGATGATTATGACATTCAATCAAGAACTTTAGCTAAATATTTATTAGAAATAAGTGTAGTTGATTTCAGGTTCATTGGAATATTACCCTCGATGTGTGCTGCCGCCGCTATGTTTATTTCAAGAAAAATGTTAGGGAAAGGTTACTGGGATGGTAACTTAATACATTATAGTGGAGGTTACACGAAGGAAGATTTAGCACCTGTATGTCAAATGATTATGGATTACTTGGAACAGCCGGTGGTGCATGATGAATTTTTCAAGAAATATGCTTCAAGAAGATTTATCAAAGCAAGTGCAATTTCCAGACAATGGGCCAAAAAAGTTATATCGCAAGGTTACGACGTTATGAACCTACATGAAAATTAAAACTTATATGTTTTATCTATTTTTCTGCGTATATATTCTACCCATTTTTGACTTTATCATCCTTAATTTTTTATTTTTTTTTTTTTTTTGTTTTGTATTTCTAGTTCATTTTTTTAATTTTTTATCATGGAAAATAGGGGAAAAAAAAGAAAAAAAAAGTATTGCATATACTGACACTGTCACCTGGCATTAAAATAAAATGAAATCGAAAAGGCGGGAGGGGAAAAAAATACTAATGAAATTTACAAAAAACTTTTTTTTTTTTTTTTATTTTTTTTTTTTTTTTTTTTTTTTGTTGCTTCGAATATAAATAATAAGTTGACAATTGCATTCTGTTAGATACCCAAGAGTGGCCAATGAACCAATGAACCCGCAATCAAATAATTAGCATTCAATATATTTGCACTCTTTTTATTATTTAGAAAGACTAAAAAGCTAATTACTTGAATAATAGTATGCGCTACTGAATGATAATATTATTTTTCCCATAGGTTTATTCGTTTTACTTTATTGTTTTGATTTGTTTTCCTTTTTTTTTTTTTTTTTTTTTTTCTTTTTCTGACCCTTCACTTTAAATATAGTTATAAGTTTAATAAATAATTTCAAATATAATATAATATAATATAATGATAATAATTACTATTTTATTACAAAAAAATGCATTTATAAAACCCTATGATAAAAGGAAGGGAGGATGTTTTTTTTTTTAAAAAAAAGGACCTATAAGTTACTAGTGAACATTTTTATTTTACCACTTTTCTGGAGATCATATCTAGCCAAAAAAGGTTAATAATTGATAAGTGGTACAATTTGTTAAAAATAAATTAACTTCAAGCATTGAGATACAAATGAAAAACAACATTTTAATCGCTAGATACCCTTTGGTGGAAAATATATTAAATACACTTCACATGTATAAAAAGAAATTAAAATCAAAAAAAAAAAAAAAAAAAAAAAAAAATGACTTTAATGATATAATACAAAGAAGAATGGAAAAAGGTAAAATGAAGTGAAATCTATAAAAAAAAATATTGAAATATACATATAATTATTTGTTGCGTTTTTTTTTTTTTTCTTTTCTTTTTTGCGTACGGCAAATAAATATAATTAAATCTGCCTCTTTGTTATCCAAATAGGTTTTTATTTTTTTTACTTTATTGTATTTTAAAATAAATTAATGACTGGGTGTAAAAATATTACATTGCTTTTTAGACTTAGCAGTACTGGAAGGAGTAAAGGTGACATCATTTTGTTCCTTACCATCTGTTATTACAGATACACACCAACTTTTTGCTATATTATAAACTTTGCCGTACATTTTACTCTTATATTTAGTATGAAGAGCAGATAGTTCAGTGGAAGGAAAAGCAACTTCCGTTATCAAAGTTAAAATATCATCTTGCAAAATCGTGTCATTTAATGGATCATAACCACCGCTGTAATGTTCCAAAGTTTTGTCCCATATTGGTTTTTTATTAAAAACTGATCTAGCACAAAACATGGCCATGCAACTTAATCTAGAAGGCTTGGCAGATATAAATTTAGAACAGCAAATGCTATATTCCAAAAAAAACTTGGCAACTGTTCTACATTTGAAATCATATCCATCAGCTTTACTTATTCTTCTCAAAAAATTTAACGGATTTGGGTAAGCCAAGTCAAATTGTAAAGTTTGTAAAATATACATTTCAGCATCTCTTATATTCCCCTCGTCATAAGCGTCGTCTGTCATATAACTATATTTTTTTATTTTGGGTAATACAACTTCTTCGAATTTTGCAGCTATAAATAAGCTTGTAATGGCTACTAATTGTAATTTAGAAAGACTAATTTTTTTCAGACTCATAAATCTATCCATAATATTGATAGCCAGAAAAAGTGTTTCTGGGAACAATTTAAAACTTTGATGAACTTGAATCAGCCAATCTACCAAAACGGCTCTTAAGGAAGGCCTTAAATATACAGAACTAGTTTTCA
The DNA here is from genome assembly GCF_020623625.1 of Saccharomycodes ludwigii. Lineage (NCBI taxonomy): Eukaryota > Fungi > Ascomycota > Saccharomycetes > Saccharomycodales > Saccharomycodaceae > Saccharomycodes > Saccharomycodes ludwigii. Next base: position 170,938 of record NC_060202.1, read on the forward strand.
ATTCGACATAGTTGAATTGCGGTATTAAATTAAATGAAGAAGACTCTTTTTCATACAGAAAACTAAATATTTCATCTGTATATTCAGTAACCATGGTGATATCATTAGCTTCCTCGGAATCTAGATCTTTGTAAGTATTAGTGTTATTTGATTTGGAACTTGTAGCTCCGCTGCTTGGTACTAAAGTAGTTTCATTGCATTTTCTTGATGTTGAAGTTACAGAAGAGGAAAATTTTATTCTTTTTGGCGAAGATAAAGGTAACTTAGTATCATCCTCATCAACGTAAAATTCTGTCTTAGTATCGATGCAGTCGTTATTATTTGTATATGCTTTGTCTATACCGGTAATACTGGTATCCTGATCATTATAGATAAATCTTTTTCTTGAGATAGAGGAAGACTTGGTGTTGTAGGTAGATGCATGTTCTTCTTTTGTGGTAATAGTACCAGCAACAGCAGTATCCTTGACAGGATGCGTTGATATGTTTTCACTTTTGGTAATAGAAGAGGAAGATATAGAAAGAGGTGGTGGAGAAGAGCTTGAAGCATACGCATTAGAACAAGAATTTTCCAAAAAAAAAGTATCTTCTTTATTTGAGTCATTTGCTGCTGCGTTTTTTAGAATAGTTGCGGGTAAAGCCAAGCGGTTATTTCTATTAACTTCAGCCAATGCGATTCTTTTCCCAGAACTGTTTAACGTGATATCTATAGTACTATTTTTGTGTTTATGCTGATTCTGAATTCTACTACTACTAGCTGGAAGTATAGAGGAAGCAATATATTTGTTGTTGTTGTTGTTGTTAGTATTATTATTAGTAGTATTAGTAGTAGTAGCAGCAGTAGTAGTAGTATTGGTGACGGGTAGGGTAGGTGTACTGATTCCAAATTTTTTATTATTATTCGAGATATCAGCATTTTCTTTTGATATAGATCCAGAACCAGGGCTGTACATGTTACTATTAGTGTTAATACCTTTACCTGACATTATTCCTGTTGTTTTCCCCTCAATTGCTTAGTTTGACCTTTGATTTTTTTTTTTTTATATTATTGAAACAATATTTCTTAATAATTGGTTTATTTAACTGGAATAAAGGTAAAAATATATAGGAAAAAGTAAGTTGCAGAAAACGCTACAATACTGTTGAATTATTATATATATATATTTAAAAAAAAATAAACTTAGTTGAAGATACTATTAATTTTATTTTTTTTTTTTTTTTTTTTTTTTTTAATGGAAACCAGCCAAAAAATAAAAAATAAAATTTGAAATGAAATATTAATATACGTTAATAAAGTTGAGTTATTTAGTATTTTATTCTTTTTTAAAAAAAAAAAGTGTTAAACAATGTTGAAATTTTAAGTAGAAATGGATAAAAAATCTTATTTTTGTGTATTTTGGCGTTTTTTGGTGTTTTTTGGTGTTTTTTTTTTATGGTGACAAGAAAAAAGGGAATGTGCGGTGGTTTCTGTAAGAGTGACACGTATTTTTTTCTCTAATATTTTAACGCGTTAATTAATACTTTTTTTTTTTTTTTTTCTTTTTTTCTTTTTTTGTTTGTCTTTTTGTAGTTAACTTTAATTCTAATTTCTGACACAGAGACAAAAAAAAAATAAATAAATAAATTAATTGGTTTTTAATACTTTGCTAGAAAGCCTGGCACGTTTAATCTGTCACCAACAAAAAGAAAAAAAGGAAAACTTGTGTATCCAACAAAAAAGAGTTTCGGCCTTTTTAGTGCTCGGACATATACAAATGAGATGCAATAGATCTCATTCTACTGTCATCTTGTGCACTGTTTTCTCTTTAGCAAACACGGCATTACTTTATAATTTCTAATTTAATAACTTTATCTCTCTATCTTATCTTTTCATTCCAGCTTATCTTAACTTTTAATTAATAAAGATAATAAAAATAAAAATATGTCCAAGAAAGAAAACAATAAAAAATAAATAAAAAATAAAAGATAAAAATAAAAAAAAAATTATATATATTTGGCCTCTTATTCTGAATAATCTTCAAAAGGTTCTGTTTCGGTTCAACTAAGAGACCACAATAAACAGAAACAACAAAATATACAACAACAAGAATGGGTTTTATGGAACATTTAAACAAAATTAAGAGATGGATTAGCGGTGATCCCTTAGAAGGTGAAACTTATGATGAAGTACACGTTAAAGACTTACCACATATTGAAGATAACGACGGTGCTTTAATTGCTGTTTCTTCTGGTAAACACGAGTTATCTCCAGTTGTTAGCGCAAAGTATCATATCCAACCAGGCGAGGGAAAACCGGACAACATTGATGATAAAATTTAAAAAGTGTCTTCATTGTTGTTACTCTTAATATTAATTATGGATGGTGCTATATGGTACAAGTTACCTTCAAATAGAATATAATATAAATATGATATAAATATAATACAGATATAATATAACAGTTTATTAAATAACATTCATTTATTTGGCAGGTAAAAGGTATAATAGTAAGTATCGGAACTATTGTATTCTATGTTGTAAATGGAAAACTTGGACAAGTATTTATTTCGGAATTTATAAGTTGTCGGATTTACTTTTTTTTTTTTTTTTTTTTGGTTTAATTTGTAACACGTGGTCGAATATGTGTTTTATATTACCCGGAACAACTATGGTTGTTGGTGTCACTTTGTACGGATGGAAAAGGAATAAAACAAAACAAAACAAAACAAAAACAAAACTAAAAAAGGGGCACTCAGCGTAGCGAGAAACAATGTCTTTTTTTTTTTTTTTTTTTTTTTTTTTTTTCATTTTCTTATTTGGTAAAAAGTGGCAATGAAAAATACGAAATCTTTTTTGTTCAGTTCTACACGATATTCTATGCGCTTTTGGTTTATTAATAACTCAATCCATAAAAGGAAAGAAAGAAAGAAAGAATAAAAATAAAAATAAAAATAATAATCTTTCTAGTCTTTTAAATTCAATTTTTAGCCTTTTTCCTGTTCTTTTTTTTTTTTTTTTTTTTACTTTTGTGCATTTTTTTTATCTTCTAATTATTCTTGCCCTTTTTCTTCTAAAACAGTATTACCTAAATCTTACCTTTGATACACTAGATTAAATACAAAAATAAAAAAAACTACACACATCACTAACATCATACTACACACACAAAAATAATGAGTGGTGATTTACCAATTGATTTCACTGAACAGGCTGACTTGCCTAGTTTGGGGATCTCTCCTCAATTTCTAGATTTTAGATCAACAACTTTTGAAAGCGACAACTATGTATGTGTTCGTGAAACCATAAATAACCAAAATACTGTTTCTATTGTTGACTTGAAAAATAACAACCAGGTCACCAAAAAAAACATGGGTGGTGATAACGCCATAATGCATCCTTCCAAAAACGTTATTAGTGTTAGAGCCAACGGCACTTTGGTTCAAATCTTTGATTTAACTTCTAAAGCTAAATTAAAGTCTTTTACCATGGAAGAACCCATCCTATTTTGGAAATGGTTGAATGATGAATATCTAGGTTTCGTTACCACTAATTCCATTTTTATTTCCAATTGTTTTGATGGTCAGGTTAGCTTACCTCCTGCAAAATTAACCTTGAGACACGGTAATTTAAATAATACTCAAATCATCGATTTTACTGCAAATGTAAATATGGATTGGTTTGCTGTTGTCGGTATTCTTCAAGAAAATGGCCGTATTGCTGGTAGAATTCAATTGTATTCTAAAAGCAGAAATATCTCCCAAGCAATTGACGGCCATGTTGCTGAGTTCACCACAATTTCTTTGAACGGTAACAGTAAACCAACACAATTGTTTGTTACTGGTAACAGAAATCCCGTTACAGGCAATGGTGAATTACGTGTTATTGAAATTGAACATGATGCAACCTCTTGTCCCGTTGCTTACCCAAAAAAATTAGTCGACATTTTCTTTCCACCAGATGCCACTAATGATTTTCCAATAAGTGTCAAAATATCTGTAAAATACGGTATCATTTATTTATTAACAAAATATGGGTTCATCCATTTATATGAATTAGAAACCTGTACTAATTTGTTTGTCAATAGAATTACTGCTGAATCCGTCTTCAACTCTGCCTATTATGACAACAAGAATGGTATTGCCTGTATTAATAAAAAGGGACAAGTTTTATCTGTGGAAATCTCCACTTCTCAGATAGTTCCCTACATTTTAAACAAACTATCTAATGTTTCTCTAGCTCTAACTGTAGCAACTAGAGGGGGTTTGCCGGGCGCTGATGAATTAATTACTAAACAATTCGATACATTGATGGCACAGGGCGATTACCAAGGTGCTGCCAAGGCCGCTGCTTCCTCTGCTCAATTGAGAACACCAGCCACTATTAACAAATTAAAAAATATCCAGGCTGCTCCGGGTGCCATTTCGCCCATTTTACTGTACTTCTCCACTTTACTAGATAAGGGGAAACTAAACAAGTACGAGACAATTGAGTTGGCTAAGCCTGTCTTGCAGCAAGATAGAAAACAATTGTTTGAAAAATGGTTGAAGGAAGATAAGTTGGAGTGTTCTGAGGAATTGGGTGACACTGTCAAACCATTCGATACTACATTGGCCTTGGCCTGCTACTTGAGAGCCAACGTCCACAATAAAGTTGTTACGTCCTTGGCAGAACTACAGCAGTTTGATAAGATATTACCGTATTGTGCTAAAGTCAATTATCAGCCAAATTTCACTGTTTTGATCTCCAGTTTATTGAGATCCTCACCAGATAAGGCTTCTGAATTTGCCATCTCTTTATTACAAAACCCTGCTACATCAGGTTCTATTGATATTGAAAAAACTGCAGATATATTTTTCAGTCAAAACTATATTCAACAGGGGACTTCATTTTTGTTGGATGCTTTGAAAGGCGATACTCCAGATCAAGGTCGTTTGCAAACCCGTGTTTTAGAGGTTAATTTGCTACATGCTCCACAAGTTGCCGACGCCATTTTAGGTAATAACATGTTTTCTCATTACGACAAGACATCTATTGCTTCATTGGCTGAAAAGGCTGGTTTGTACCAAAGAGCCTTGGAAAATTATACTGACATCAAGGACATTAAGAGATGTATTGTTCACACTACTGCTTTGCCAGTCGATTGGCTAGTTTCATTTTTTGGCAAGTTAAATGTCGAACAAAGCTTAGCCTGCTTAAGAGCTTTGATGGATAACAATTTGCAAGCTAATATTCAAATCATTGTCCAAATCGCTACTAAATATTCAGATTTACTTGGTTCCAGTGTTTTAATTAAATTATTTGAGGAATACAAAGCTACCGATGGTTTATATTACTACTTGGCCTCTTTGGTTAACTTAACGGATGATAAGGATGTTGTTTTTAAATATATCCAATCTGCTGCCAAAATTGGACAATATAAAGAGGTGGAAAGAGTTGTCAGAGAGAATAACGTTTACGATCCTGAAAAAGTCAAGAATTTCTTAAAAGACGCCTCTTTACCCGATCAACTACCTTTGGTTATCGTTTGTGACCGTTTTGGTTTCATCCACGAAATGATTTTGTACTTGTACAAACAACAGAATTTCAAATTTATTGAAATTTATGTCCAACAGGTCAATCCATCCAAAACAGCACAAGTTGTTGCTGGTTTATTGGATGTTGACTGTGATGAGAAAGTTATCCAGAATTTGTTGAAAGGTGTTGTTGGTCAAGTTCCTATTGGTGAGTTGTGTGATGAAGTTGAAAAAAGGAACAAATTAAAAATTTTGTTACCATTTTTACAAGAGTCTCTAGACCATGGTATTGAAGAACAAGCTATTTATAATGCGTTGGCCAAGATCTACATTGACTCTAACAATTCTCCTGAGAAATTTTTGAAAGAAAATGACAAGTATGATACTTTGAATGTTGGTCGTTATTGTGAGAAGAGAGATCCATATTTAGCCTACATCGCCTATGATAAAGGTGAAAACGATGATGATTTAGTCAGAATTACAAATGATAACAGCATGTATAAATACCAAGCAAGATATTTGTTGAAGAGAAGCGATGTTGCTTTATGGGCAAAAGTTTTGGCTGAAGACAACGTTCACAGACGTCAATTGGTTGATGCCGTGGTTAGTATAGGTATTCCTGAGTTAACCGATCCAGAACCAATTTCCATTACTGTTCAAGCCTTCATGCAGGCTGGTTTAAAACTTGAATTGATCGAATTGTTGGAAAAGATTATCTTAGAACCATCTCCCTTCAACGAAAACAGTGCCTTGCAAGGTTTGTTAATGTTATCTGCTATTAGATATGAACCAACTAAAGTTGCTAATTATATCGAAAAGTTAGACAAATATGATCCAACAGAAATAGCTCCAATGTGTGTTGAAAATGGTTTGAATGAGGAAGCTTTTGAAATTTACGACAAGTACGAATTATATTCCAAAGCCATGAAGGTATTAGTTGAAGATATTATGTCCTTGGATAGGGGTGTCCAATATGCTGAAAAGATTGATGAACCAGGATTATGGTCTCAATTGGGGGAAGCTCAATTGAATGGTTTACGTATCCCAGAGGCTATTTCCTCCTATATCCAAGCTAATGATCCATCTAACTATATTAACGTTATTGACATTGCAGAACATGCTGGTAAGTTGGAAGAGTTAGTTCCATACTTAAAGATGGCTAGACAAACTTTAAAAGAACCAAAGATTGACAGTACTTTGATTTTATGTTATGCAGAATTAGGCAAATTGCATGAAATTGAAACCTTGTTGGATAATTCTAATGTTGCTGACCTAGAAGAAGTGGGTGATAAATTATATGCCAAGAGTGATTATAAGGCCGCTAAATTATGTTTTGTTTCTATTTCTAATTATTCTAAACTAGCTAGCACTTTAGTTCATTTAGGGGATTATCAAGCTGCCGTTGATATTGCAAGAAAGGCATCCAATATCAAAGTTTGGAAACAGGTTGATGATGCCTGTATCAAAAAGAAGGAGTTTAGATTGGCCCAAATTTGTGGTTTGAATTTGATTGTTCATGCTGAAGAGTTGGAAGAATTAGTCGAGACATACGAATCTCTAGGCTACTTTGATGAATTAATTTCTTTATTTGAAGCTGGGTTAGGTTTGGAAAGAGCCCATATGGGTATGTTTACCGAATTGGCTGTCTTGTATGTCAAATATAAACCAACCAAAGCCTATGAACATTTGAAGTTATTCTGGTCCAGAATTAACATTCCTAAAGTTATAAGAGCTTGTGAAACTGCTCATATGTGGGAAGAGTTGATTTTCTTGTACGCACATTACGATGAATGGGATAATGCCGCTTTAACTGTTATTGAAAAATCCACTACCAAATTTGACCATGAATATTTCAAAGAGATCATCGTTAAAGTTACCAACTTGGAAATATATTACAAAGCCATTAATTTCTATGTTAGTGAACACCCAACACTGTTGGTTGATTTATTAGTCGCTCTAACTCCTAGATTAGATATCACTAGGACTGTCAAGTTGTTTAAGAATTCCGATAATTTACCATTAATTAAACCATTCTTAATCAATGTATTACCTAAGAATAATACTGCCGTTAATGAAGCCTACCATGAATTATTAATTGAGGAGGGTGACTATAAGTCATTGCAAGTAACTGTTGATTCTTATGATAGATTTGATCAATTAGAGTTGGCTAAACGTTTAGAGGATAACGAATTGATTTTCTTTAAGCAAATTGCTGCCAATCTATATCGTAGAAACAAGAAGTGGGCCAGAAGTTTGGCTATTTTGAAGGAAGAAAAGTTGTGGAAGGATGCTATAGAGACAGCTACTATTTCTCAAAGTACAGAAATTGCAGAGGATTTGTTATCCTATTTTGTTGATACCGGTAATAGGGAGGCATTTGTTGCTTTGTTATACAGTGCCTATGCTTTGCTTAGATATGATTATGTTTTGGAATTATCATGGATGAATAAATTAGATGATTTTATCAGGCCATATGAAATTTCTGTTAAAAAAGAGCAAACTGATAAAATTAAAGAATTGAGTGAAAAATTAGCTAATACTAAAGTCACTGATGAACAAACTGATGGTCAAACATTGTTGTTAACCAATGGTAGTCTGGGTTCTCAAGCAACTGGTTTTTTTTAGAAACAAAATCTCCAATTTAACTTTTTTATATCTTTTTATTTTTTATTTTTATTTTTATTTTCATTTTTATTTTCATTTTTATTTTCATTTTTAAATAATGTTTTTTAGAGAATTTTTGTGTGTGTGTTATGTGATTATTATTATTTTGCAGAGGGGAAGAAAAGAAAAGAAAAAAAGGAAAAGTGGAAAATGTATATTTTTATTTTTTATGTTGTATTTGATATCATTAAGTGTATTTCCCTGGCTTTATATACTTAAATATATATATATATATGTATATGTATATTTGTGTATGTTTTTATAAGAAAAGGTGTTTTATGTATCAGCTGTATTTTTTTTTTTTTGAAAAAATTGTACACATAGTTTAAAAATATTTCTAAGATAAAAATAAAAACAGAAGAAAAAAAAAATATATATATATAGTACTTAAAATATTATAATATCTTGTTTCTTAAGACATTATAATGTTTACTAACTTCGTATATCCTCCTTTATTATCATCGTTCCATTTAATATATATCATTCCTTGAAAGTACCGCGGCGATCAGCTCTAGCTGCTTTCTTTTCTAAAGTGTCCCAATCTTCACCTTCATCACTTTCATCATCACCACTAAAATCTTCACTGTCATCTGCATCATCGTCGTCGTCATCGGAATATTCGTCAGAGTAATCACTTTCATCCTGCGGATCTTCTTCACTCGCTTCATATTCACTTATCGCCTCTTCCTCCTCATCATCACTAGCTTCGTCTTCAGAACCCATGTTTAAGAAACTCCAACCACCGTTTAAGAAAAATTCGTGTGGATCACTCTTCATAATATTAACCCAATTCAAATTAATAGTAGAAACAGTATATGGAATGTCAATATCAGTCAACCAAGATTTTATAACCTCCAATTCTTCAATTGGTACAGCGTTAATATGAGTAACTGGTTTACTGAAATCTTTGTAAACAAATACAATATCAAAGTTTTTCAACCCAAATTGGACTCTTTCCAAGGCACAAATTTCCACCTCATTCAAGTTAACAACTAAAAATGGTGGTTCTACCAATTGAATCAAACAATCTCTAGTTGGCATACATAAAACAGCAGACCTACCTGGAACACCTTGAAATCCTAATTCTCTAAATGGTATATCAACATCAACCATACCTTTGCTAGCATCCGATATAGCCTCAGCAAAATATTTAAACTCTTTATCCAAAGCGGCTCTCTTTCTTTTTTCTTCTTGTTCCTGTTCTAACTCATCTTCATCACCATATCTTCTAAATTTAGTGTTGGAACGCCTACTATTGTTACCAGTTTCATCAACTGCCATATCAGAGGCTTCTCTATAAAACTGAACATCTTGAATCTTTTTTTTACCTAATAAAATCGGATTTTTCAAGTGCAGGTGGATAATAACGATCAATTCTCCTTTACAAGATTGGAAGAATAAATTTTTGATATTACTAAACAAAACATCGATTCTTATGTCACTTCTTAAGGGAGATTGATACCTAATACCATTTTGATGGATAAACACTGTACCTGGAACACGTTTGGTATCCGGACTTGGTCTGACAAAAACTTGATCCAATCTCTTAGTCCTTCCAGATTTATTTTCAATTAATTTCGCTTGTTGCACAACATCGGCCATCAATTTTTTTTCCTGATCTTTTTTGGTAGATTCTTTTTTTAATTCAGTAATTTGCTTGAAAACTTCATTAATACGATCATTATCCTTAGATCTTAACGTGATGGACTTGACAAATTGGTTGTCTGGGGATTCCTCGTATGGAATTTCGTTAGACTTTTTACTTGGGCCACCAGCTGCCCCTGGAGAATGGAAATTTAATCTTAAATATGTATAAGCACCTTCTTCATTCTTAGAACCATTTTTGTAAGCATTAATGTGCATTGGAACCGGTCTACCATAAATCGGTATAATAATAGTTTGATTTTTCCAATCAACATGTATCTTCAAATCACGAACAGCATTGGGTATTTGAGAATCACGAATATAAGATTCATATTTTTTGAAAACATGGGTCCTTTTTTCGTCTTCGTTACCACCCTCGGAGGAAGAAAATCTTAAGAGTCCATCTTTTTGCAATTTTTGGTGTAATTTTCTTTGGATTTCTCTACGAATTTGTCTTTGATTGTCGGACGTTTCAGGCCCAGATTGGTTTCTTAGCTTAGTTCTCAAAATCTTTGAATTACCACCAACCTCGGGTTTGAATTCCCTCTGTCTAGGTTTAACATTTTTCCTTTCGCTAATCTTCGACTGATCATCGTTTTCAGCAGAGCCTTGTGTATCATCCTCATCGTGCTGGTTTAAGTAGAATGATATGGTGTCCGTTGTCTTACTCACAGTAGTTAAAACGGTTGGTTCTCCAGTTATAGAGTCTAATTGAACGGTATCGGCAATTTGCAAAGCGTAATTTTTATTATCGCCATATTTCAAATTATTGAAACCTAGTGAAATATTAAAACAATCTCCCTTGGAGATCTTTCTATAATCATTTTTAGCACTTAGGACAAATTGTGGGTCTCTAAATTCCAACCCAATTAAAGAACCAATATTTTTAGTCAAATTAGGGATTAAATTTTCCTTCTTCTGCTCCTTTAAAAATTCAAGCACATTTTCGTAGGCTTGTTTTGGAGTGTTGCCAATCTTCAAAAATTTGGTGATGATTTCATTTTGAACTTTCAACAAAAATTCATAGTTTTCCACCATTTCTTTGCTTGGATCGATTAGATATGTTCTAGTGATATTGGAGCAATAATTCTTATAACGTAATCCACAAGAAGCCAGAATGGATCCGCTGCCGCTCAGCTGCTTATTAGTTGAACGAGCACTAACTTTCAAATCAAAAGAATCACCAGATTGAATTATTGGCGAATAAGCCCAATCTAACAAATTTAAATCCAAGGTTTCGTTTTCACAAATTTTTTTCAATTTGGGAGATATTTTTTTCAAGTAGCTAACATCATCAATTTTACTTTCTATATCATCGCTTAGTTTAGCATTGGTTATTCTAAGTTCATCATCAACAGCATTCACAGTCTTGTCGGTCAAATAGTCCATAAAGATATCAGAACTCTTGGAACTAATTCTTAATAGCTCTTGTTCCTTAGAATCTTTATTTTCTAGTACTGTAGATAAACCCAAGGAGCAATCGACAACATTGAAGGCAGATTTATGGGATTCCCAAAGTGGATTCCACTCGTTGATAAATTTACCTTGGTAAACATCTTTTATTGGTAAACCAACAACTGTCTTTCCCTCGTCACTAGCTTCTAACAATTCGAATAAATCGTTGAATAGTTTAGCATTCAACTCAGGATTTTTATTATTTCTTTGCCAAATTTGGAAAATTAAATCGTCAGATAATTTATAATTATCCAATTGAATTAAATGTTTAGCTTTAGCGGCAGAAGTGATCATAACAATTTTTTTTGGGGTGAAAGCAAAAATTGTGGCAGGAAATTCGTAGCCTAAAAGCCAATTGTGTAAGATGGTTGTTTTTTGATATGGATTGTCCTCGTTAGAACTACCTAGAACGAACAACAATGCATTTGGGGAGCCTTGAAATTGAGGGAATGCATCATGTAACTTTTTCAACCTTGTTTTAATAGATTCTAGATCTAAATTCAACTCACTAGTGGACATGATTAATATGACTCTGGTTTTAGTTGTTTCCTTATGTTATTGTATATGTTGTTTTGTATTATTATAAAAAAAAAAAAAAAAAAAAAAGAAATAGTTGCGAAAATTTTTAATATATTAAAAAAAAAAACTTGAATAATAAATTTTTTTTTTTTTTTTTTTTTTTATAATATTTTTTGGAGGGAAGCGAGAGAACGAGAAAAGGCGGGAAAAGCAAAGAAAGATAATATTTTTGCCTTTCTTATTTCTGTGATATCACGTTATACGAGAATATTACTAAAGAAATGTAGTTGAGAGATGGAAATTTGATACTAATTTTAGCCCGCAATTCGATCTAACCGATGCGTAAAATACGAACAATCATATACTGCCTTCCCGGATAACTTCACTTGTTTTTTTTTTTGTTTTTTTTTAATCCAGCTCACTTTGTTTTCGGACTTACTACGGACTTGTTAATTTACTACTTCACAATTTGTTTATTTTTGGATTCTTTAAATTTAATTCTCCTCAAAAAAAGATAATCTATCTTCTGAAAAAAAAAAAAATATAGTAAATTTAAACAACGTAATGTAAATAAACAAAAATTAAAAAGACTTAGCAAAAAGGAGAGAAAAACCAAGTCCTTGGAACAACTCATTTTATTACCCTCTTAGTATATATAAAAACATAAATCCATTTTGGGCTCACTAAGTTATTTCCACTTCAAACGAAAGGTTGTTTATTGGTAGTAATTAACATACCCATACGATAAAAATATTACATCGAAAAAAAATTAAATTTATATACTTTTAAGTTTTTGGGTATCAAAAATAATATTTATTTGCTTAAATAACATTTTTTTCTTTTCTTCTTTTCTTCTTTTTTTAGTTTTACAAGTACAAATATTTATAGTTAATCCATTTATATATTAATCGGTCAGTTTTTCATTGCAACGGCCCATATAATATTTGCGTAGCATATTTACTTTTATACCTTACAGTACTAGCAACACACAAAGTGTTATGTTTTATACTACTGGTAATTAAATGATTTAAAACAACATGATTAGGAATTGGCAAAGCACCACTGTTATTTTCATTTGTTTGGGTGGATGTGCTGCTATTGCTAACATCATTATTAATGCTAGTGTTACTACCAGTATTATTATTATTATTATTATTATTATTATTATTATTACTATTAGTAACATTTCCAGGTGATTGATTCAATATAACCTTTTCCAAATGTGGAGGTAATTGTGGTGGAGTTAACCACGACATATACTGTTGGTTATTTCTTTGTTGATCCAAAGTTAAATAATATTGTTCCATCACCCTCGGATCAGTAAAAACAGCTGGTATATCTATAGTGTATTCATATTTAGGTTTCATCATTAATATAGCTGCATTGTTAGTTTCTTCTGCACTTACCCTCGAATATCCATTCCCAATATCTCTTGGCTCGTTTTCTGATTCTTGTGCAATTTGTAAAGCTAATCTGGAACTATTACTCATCTTTCCCCTAGTTGTCTTATTAACAGAAGAAGCTTGATCTAACGTAGTGAAACCAGTTCCTGCAATTTTATAAGCATTTCTTCTGTTGTTATTATTATTGGTTGGCAGTTGTTGTACTGATCCTGTTGGTTTAGTAGCAACTGCATTCATTTGCTGCTCTTCTTGCTCTTCTGCTTGCTGTGGCAACACAACTTCCAAAAAGTTAACAAAATTACCCATTTGGTCGGTAGCTTGTGGTAAAAAATCACTAATACGTAATTCTCCGTCAACAATAAACCTAAACCTATGTGTGCCTGGTGGTAATTGCAATACAATATGGAAGATGTCATGGTTATTATTGTTATCGTCGTTGTATGGTACTAATGCGATCATTTTTCTCCATTCAGTGAAAGAACCTGTGACATAGACAGAAGTACCACCTTGTTTCCAAACTATATCAACAGGAACAACAGCCAGTAAACTATTTTTTTTTTTATCATCATTAGGAACAGTATTATGGGAAGAGGAGGTAGAGATGGTATCACTGACTACTTGATTTACTATGGGTGGTGTAGCAGAATAGGATGTTGTAGAGGTTGCTGAAGATGAAGAAGATACAGAGGTATTATCATTAATGTTTAAACCACTAACCGAATTTACATTTTCAATATGCTCATCATTTGCATTAGCGCTAGAACTGGTACCATGCACGTTTTCGTGATAAGCATAATCATCATCATCATTAAAGATTAAAGTCGATTTTTTCCTGGTAAAATTTGTTACTCCAGTATGGTCTAAACCATCGTCATCTTCATCTGAATTATCATCAATACTCATTTGAGAAAGGCTTTGATGTAGTAAGGTATTATTACCATTATTATTATTGGAATCATCATTATTGGTGTCGTTGCCGTCTTTATTATTAAAGTATGGTTTTCCATTTTCAGTAATATCTAACATAGATATATCTTGGAGTAATTTGTTATTATTATTATCCATAATTTCGTAGTTGTTATTATTATTATTGTTATTATTATTATAATTATAATTATAGGCGGTATAATTGAACACTAGCTTAATAAGTTTGCGAAACACTCATAAATATATATACTCTATCGTCTTTTAAACCTTACTAATCTATTGATACACAAACACATAATAAGACTAGTAGTAAGTAGAAGTGGAAACAGAGAGAAATTTATTTCGCGAGGTAGTTAATAGCAAATTAACTGTTAACGGGGGAGCAGGAAACAAGAAAAAAAAAAAAAAAAATAATAAAATAGACTGAACTAAGCAAAACAAAATCTGGCCGGGTGATAATAAAAAAATAAATAAATAAATAAAAAAATGGGGGGGAGGGGTGATAAGTACTATCACGTGGTAAGAAATATTCTATTTGCTTTCTTCTTTTCTTTCTTTCTTGCTCACTTTTCCTAAATGCGTTATTCCGAAGGCTTTTTAAAAGTCGCGTAGTTTTCAACGCATCTTAAAAGAAAGAAAAAGAAAAAAGAAAAAAGAAAAAAGAAAAAAGAAAAAAGATTTTCCGGTTAAGAAAAGTTACGTGTGAATATTTATATTTTTGTTTGTATTTTTTTGTGTTTTGCTTTTGTCCCCCCCTGTCCCATTTCCCCCTTTTTATTTATTTTTGATGCTCTGCCTTCCCCCCACACTGTTGCCGCATTATAAACAAAGTTACAGGTTTTGTGCCCCGAATTGTAACTTCACCTCACAAATAATATTCCTAACAGGTCAAGACACCGTCTTTCAAGTAAAAAAAAAAAAAAAAAAAGGGACAAAACACCTAAAATAAAAATAAACAAAATCCTAATAATTAAATAAAATATATATATACTATATATACATATATATGTGTATTATAAAACATGGTCCGATAAAAGAGGTTACGTGATTGGTGGAAAAAAAAAAGAAAGAAAATAAAATAAAAAAAAATCTAATATGATTCTTCAAACGTTATTCAATAAACTCTTGATTGAAGGTAATTTGACCCGAGAACTTGAACATGCATTACTAGCATCAAGTCCATTGGCATTTATAATAATACATCTAGTACTATTACTTCTACTATCATTATCAGCTCCGCTGCTTGAACTATTGTCCTCTTCCGAGTCTTCTTCATCATAACTTAGTGTAAAAATCTTTTTATTACTGGCTATCAAGTTGGGGAGAGGCTGTAATGGCGATGGACCAATAGGAAAAAGTTGTTCATCACTTCTTGTAAATCCTGTTGGATGCTGACTCTTATTTACGGGAACTAACATAGGAGGTGGAGGTAAAATAGAACCATTATGATGCATATTACCAACGGGGTCAGCGCTGCCGAACGCAAGCTTTGGCAACGATGGCAACGATGGCACCGGCGAATTAACAGGTGATGTTTTCATACTTTGTAAAAATAAAGGCTTTTTATCGTTGCTGTGGGCTCCCAAAATATTTATATTGTCCCTCTTTATATTAGGCGAAGAAACCGATTTCCATAAAACAGGTTGAGGACCAATACTATTATTCTCATTGATACTATTACAACTGTTTTCCCTGGAGCTTTCCAATTTTGCCAAAGCCTTAGTTAAATCACTAACAAACATGTGATCCACAGGGTTATTTACCCGAAAATTTGGAGTAGCTGTTGCTGTCGTTTCTGCCGTTATTGTTGTAAAAGGATGTGGTGGTGGCAAGATAGCGGGTGCACTACCATTACTTTGCTGATGAAACTTTGCATTGGCTAATCCTATACTACTGCTGCTATTATTACTGTTGTAAGATGGTAACTGAACACGTGAAGCAGTTGGTGTTAACATAGGCAGTGTGTTGCCCAAGCTATGGCTTTTATTTATTATAGGAATATTGACTACTATATTACTGGTACTAGTGTTCGAACTCTTGGGTGGTGTTGTTAATGAAAGATCGATTTTATTAGTATTAGTAGTACTACTATTATTTTTTTTGATAGGAATATTATCACCAATGGCACTACCTTTTAATATTTTATTCGTAGCCCTGTTCTTACGGACCTTATTATTACTACCATAGCTCTTCCTTTTCTTTTCTTTAAAATGTATTTTAACATGTCTTTTCAATTCGTCACCCCTACTAAATTTCTTATTGCATCCTGGAAAAGTACACAAATGTGGTTTTTCACCAGTATGTGTTCTTAGATGTCTCTTTTTATGCTCCATCCTATTAAAACCTTTCAAACACACCTCACATTTATAAGGTCTATCATTATTATCAGGAGGATATACTATAGCTTTGTGGTTATTGTTATTATAGGTCACTATGCCGTTACGGTTTATAGTCGACATATCTTTGAGCTTTGAAATATATATATATATATATATAGAACTTTTCTAACTTTTATTTTTACTGTAATTTTTCTTTAATGATAAATTTAAATAAAAGCTGTAGTAGAAAGAAAAAGTTAAAACGTAAAAAAGAAGGAGAATAAAGGTAAAAAAAAAAAAAAAAAAAAAAGGAGCTAAAGGATCAAATGAAAATTTATATAAATGCTTAGAATAATAAATAAATGATACAAAATACGCTCAAAGTTATAGTGATGCTATTGGTAAGATATTCCATCCAATAACAAAAAGACAAAAAGACAAAAAGACAAAAAAAAAAAAAAAAAAAAGGATTAATGGAATATGAAGATCCAGATTATAATGGTTATATATATATACACATATGTATAAGGTTTAAAAAAAAAAAATTTAATCTCACATGAAATGGATTATTCAATTGTTTATATATAGTAATAATATTCAGATAAATAGATAAAATTTATTTAACCATTTCTCCCTCCACTTTTTCTTTCGAATATTTTCTCATTGAGAAAAAAAAAAAAGAAAAAGATAAATGTATAAACATAGTAACCAAATTGAATATTTTATTGTTTTAATACACAGTGTAACCGGATAGAACCAAGAAACATTGCAATTGATTTCCGTGTTGAAAAGAAAAATAATTAATATAATAATGCAAAAAAGTTTTTCCGAAGTGTGAAAATGAATAATAAAAACTTCAGAATATTTTTTTTTGTTATTTTTTTGGAAGATTGGAACAATCATACGATTGAGTAAAAAAAAAAAAGTATATATATAAACAAACTTGACTCTTATAAAACGGCGGGGTATATAAGGTGTAATATTGCTACTGGTTGTCGATGATAATTATCATAATGATAATAATACAATGAAATGAGGAGTAGTAATATAAAAATGTTATTTGGGGAAGAAGGGGAAAAAGTATAAAACTAGAGCCTCAGAATATGGGGTAGAACATGTAAAACATGTAAATGAAAGTAGTGTGGAGAAAAGAAATAAAACATACATACGGAAAAACACTTTGTTTAAAGTGGGCCTTGAAATAAAGAAGAATGAGCAGACAGAAAATACTGCATAGGGATGTTGTAATCACGAAATAAGAAACTAGATAATAAAGTAAGTTTTTCCGAAAGATTAAATATAATTAATAAATGTCATATAACAACTGTACATTTTTTTTTATTATACGAACTTCGGAAAAACTTTTCTTTTTTTTTTAAGCTTTTTCCAGAGTTTATGTTTTTTCCAGCGTTTATTTTTTTTTTTAAATAGTATTTTTTTTGTGGGGTCATCATATACTAACTACCCTGTTTCTTATTGCTGCATCCTACCTCCCCCTCCCCAATTTTACCTTGTTCACTGTCTTTTCCACTTTCTTTCCCCCTCTCTTTCTCAAGCTTCCAAAAGTAAATATATAACTAGGCAAATGAAGCAGGATGTTGTGCTTGTTTTGACCTAAAATATGGTAATATTAACAATATTTTTATTATTATTAAAATCTTATTACCATTCTAGTGGGACAAAGAATTACAGCACGCTGTTATATGATCAAAGAGAAAAAAGAAAAAATTGTTAGATACGACAGTGATAAAGAAAAGAATGCATGAAATTTTTTTAGTTTTAAATAATATATACAATTTTTTAAAAAAAAAAAAATAATTCTTTTCTTTTCTTTTCTTTTTATTTTATTTTAATTCTTTTTTTTTATGCTTATGGTCATGATAGAAAAGTAAATGAATTAAATTGAAAACGTGTTATATGCATAGACATATATTGGTGCAGTTACCATAGTTGGACATGACGCACTTATTTCAAAAAAATATTGGATAAAACTAAAATTTATAGGGAAATCCTTCTTATTAACGATAATAAAAAGTAATAATAAGATTTTTGAACATAAAATAGCTTGTAAGATACTCCCAGCTTTTTTCCTTTTTCTTTTCTATACATATTAAAAATAATATTTACTCCCCATCACATAAATAATTCCATTTTAATACTAATACAAGGATATTTTTATGAGCATATTTTTAGATCTCGGTATTCCTTATATACCGAACAGCACCGGACTAGAAAATGGTAGTATTATTAAAAGCGTTAATTTCTACTGATTAATTTTACAACAAAATAATATTAACTATTATATGAAAGTATATTATTTTTTAAAGCCTGGAGGTGGTTTAAAATTCCTAGTTACATTTACCTTTAGTTGTTGCTGTTTATTTTTCTCTCTAGCACCGTTATTATTAATTTTTATTGGTGCCTTAATAATCTTCCCTTGGCTTTTATGTTTTCTTTTGTTGTCTTTATTCTTTTTCTTTGTATATTTCTTATCTAGTTTAACAGATTCCGTTATTCTTTGTTTTTTGGTAGCAAGTATATTTTTATTATCTTCTTCTTCTACTGTTGTTGTTAGAATATGTTCGCCTCTCAATATAATGAAACCTAAGGTTCTACTGGTGGTGCTGATAGCACTAGTCGTGCCACCACGTTTCTTTAAATCTTTAAGCTGTTTATTTGTTATTTTTTTTTCTATACAATCCAATAAACACAGGTTCATATGTTTATCAAAACCCATTAGTTTACCTATATATATGGCACCATTAGTAGTCAACACCTTGATTCTATAATCTATTAAATCACTTAACCTGGTAGTAGAGAAAGTTGTCATCTATCACCTTTTCTATTTATCTATTTATTTTTATTTTTTTCGTATTTATAGAAAAAACAATATTAACTGCTTATATAGAAAATAGTTGGTAAAAAGACATACAAAAATATATAAATATTGGAAGAGAACTTTGTTAAAAAAAAAAAAAAAAAAAGAAAAAAGGAAAAAAAAAATTGTTGTATTTTTTTTAATTCTTCTCAATACACGTGACCACATCTGTTTTACCCGACCATAAACTTTTTTTTATTTTTATATTTATTTATTTTTTTATTTTTTTATATTTAAGTACAATTTTTAACTTAGTTTCGAAACTCAAAAAAAAAAAAAAAAAAAAGGACAAAAGGAAAAAAAAAAATTATTAGAATAACAGTAAAAACGACGAATATTCAGTACAAAGACAAACGGTTAATATAACTTTAAAACTTTTTATACAAATTCTTCAGTAACATTAACCGTCAAAGTTAAAAGAATAATATTTACAACATCAGCCACACTCAAAATGTCGGATCACAATAATATTGATAAGATTAATCAACCATCAACAAAAAATACAATAGCAGAAAATAAATATATTGCTCCAGATACTAATACCGTTAAAGAGGTCAAAAAAGAGACAGGAAAGGAAACTAAAAATGATGATACGAAAATAAAAAGAAATCAAGATAAAACAAAAAAGAAAAAGAGGAGAAGAAACTATGATGAATTGGATTCGGAAATAGAAAAACAAAGCGCTAATAATAAAAAAAGCAAAAAAACAGGGGATCAAGAACAGGCAGGTATTGATTCTAATTCTAATAATCATGATGATGATGAGGATGAAGAAATAGATGATGAAAAATTAGATATGCTGCCTACCATGGAAGGCGAAGCAGATGATGATTTAGAAGAAATAGATGTCAATAATATTATCGATATCGGTAGATCTACAAGAGGAAGAAGAACTAGGGGTAAAATCATTGATTATGAAAAAACAGCCAGGTTATTAGAAAAAGAAGAGAATGGCAACAAAAGAGAAAAAGAAGAGGATGATGGAGATGAAGATGAAGATGCAGATTTTAAACCAGAATGAGTTTAGAATAGATATATTAAATAAAAAAAAAAAAAAAAAGAAAAAGACAGTGGATATATATATTTATATTATATTATATAATAATTGTATTTCTATTTTATATATTAATATATATATATTAATAATAATAACAACAAAAATAAACATAACGATAACCTTTTTATGATTATAATCATTAAAATAATTCACGTGTAATAAAATAAATAAAAACAGAAAAAAAAAAAAAAAATTGAGAAACAAAGATAAATTTAATAGAATAAGGAATAGAATAAACCATAAACTTAATACCAAAAAAAAAAAAAGGAAAACAAAAAAAAGAAAAACAAATACAAACTAAATATGACTTTGTGTATTAATACTAGCACCACTATTTATCATCATAAGAACAATATCCGCTCTTAACAACAGTTACCGCCACTACTACTATTACTAGATTTAACATCTTTACCTGGTGCTGGTGTTAGTGAAATTGTAGGCCCTTTTGGATTCGCCGTACTATTATTACCATTATTTATATTTCCTGCATCAGGGTTATAACCAACAGACAGATCTGCTTGATGCTTGCTGACAATTTGGTAAATAGCAGTAATTAATTCTTCGAAAGCTTTATCGACATTAGTGTTATCTAAAGCACTAGTCTCAGTAAATAACAATTGGTTTTCTCTAGCAAAATTACGGGCTTCTTCCGTTGGGATGGCCCTTAAATGACCCAAATCTGACTTATTCCCAATCAAACCAATAACAATGTTCTCATCCGCATTTTCCTTTAATTCCCTCAACCAGTCACGACAATTTTCATATGAACTAGATTTTGTAATATCGTAAACTACCAAAGCACCCAAAGCACCACGATAATAAGCACTAGTAATAGCTCTATATCTTTCTTGACCAGCGGTATCCCAGATCTGTGCTTTAATCTTCTTACCATCAACTTCAATGGTTCTATTAGCGAACTCTACACCAATGGTTGATTTAGAGTTCATATCAAATTCATTAGATGTGAAACGAGATAACAAATTGGATTTACCTACGCCTGAATCACCAATTAACACTAGTTTAAACAATAAGTCATATTCAAATCCAAAATCTTCTTTTTCCATGGTAACTCTTTTTTTAATAATGTCTTTCTATTTGTTCTAGAAAAGATTTTTTTTTTTTTTTTTTTTCCCTCCTAAAAACCACTTTTAGCAATGTATTTACGAAACAAAGTGTAAGAAAATCTTGAAGACTGGTAAAAGTCGTGTTGTTCCTATTTATTATCAATAACAATTTTTTTTTTCTTTTCCTTTTTCTTTTTATACAATTTATTTAAATTTTTGTACAAAAAAAAAAAAAAAATTTTTTTCCTATTTTTAGTTACCCGAATAACATAACTTTATATACGTTAAAAATCATATTCAATTTTTTTTTTTTTTCAACAAAAAACAAATATCTTATTAATTAATCAATGCCCTATTTTCGGGCACATAGTAAATACAAAGGCCACCATAAATAAATAAATAAATAAATAAATAAATATATAAATATGTAAAAAATTAATTATTTATCTCAAGTATTTTTAATGTACACGTGACCAAATGTATTTAATTTATGTAGAATTTTGCCTAGTACTTTCAAAATCATTATGGTCATCAATATTAAAATCAGATTCAGTGTTCCTGCTGCCATGATTATTATTATTATTATTATTATTATTATTATTATCCTTATCACCATTTTCATCGCCATCGCCCGTATTATTAAACCTATTACCACTATTGATACTTGAAGAATCAAAATCATCCAGAATTAATGAATCTAAAGTAGGCAAATCCTTATCTTTAGTTGGTTTTGGTATCTCTTCACCCAACAAG
Organism: Saccharomycodes ludwigii; assembly: GCF_020623625.1. NCBI lineage: Eukaryota > Fungi > Ascomycota > Saccharomycetes > Saccharomycodales > Saccharomycodaceae > Saccharomycodes > Saccharomycodes ludwigii. Next base: position 193,111 of record NC_060202.1, read on the forward strand.
TCGGCCTGCTCCAATAGTGCTCTAGCAGCAGCAGCAGAACTTTCTTCGTCATCATTTCCAGCACGCAAGAAATCTTCGTCACTAGAAGACGACAATGTGTGTTCTTGTGATCTAGTACTAGCAACAGTCTTACTGGAAGTAACAGAATCAACACGCTTACGAACATGTCTGGCTACACGTCTACCATCAGCAATTAACCCATCAAACATACTACGAACTGCATGTGACTCAATACTGCCAATATAAGCAGAGGAATCTTTAATGTGGATAGAGTTTTTCAGGTTTTGAGAAAAAAAAATCTCATATGTACTATCCGCCAAAATAATCATTCTAAAAGTTGGTAGATCAATGATTTTTGGATGTGTTGGATCCAAAATAACATTCGCCTTGTATTGTTTCTCCTTTTTTTTCCTCATTTCTTCACTGTATTCCTCATCATTGCCCTCATCCAGCTCGATTAGATTAAAATCGTCTGGCAACTCTTCATTTCTTGCGTATTCCATCGATCTCTGTAAAAAATTTTTAGCAGCATTCAAGTACCTTTGTGCTTGCTCTGTTTTATAATGCTCTAAATCTAATTCAACACCAGATGGTAGTTCCAAGGAATCCATCTTAACATTAACATGCTTTTTTTTAATAATGGTTTCTGCAACATCACTTTCAATTTGATCAAGTGTAAGACTATCCACCAATTGTCCATTTTTCCATGGCTCTGTTAGAAATAAAAGCGCTTCTGATATTTTTAAAATGCCCTCTCTATTAATTTTCCCTGACTTATTATCATCAAATAGTTCAAAGAAATACCCTATAGAAAACATCATGTCATTAGAACTTAGTTTATCTATACCCTTAACAACATCTTCTAAAGTTAACTTCCCCTTGTTACCATTGTCCCAATGATCAAACAATCTTTGCAAAAAATCTACTTTTTGCGAATGAAAAGCTGGATCTGTACTAGAACACCAATCAATAAATTTGCTTAGAAAATCGGCAAAAATCTTGAAATTCATATTCGAAGAGCCAATGCCCATAGCGATCTCATAAGATTCAATGCTTTGATAATAAATATCATACAATATAGACAAATCCTCTTGATCCAAATTTTGCAATCCAGTAATATTTCTTAGTTGCGTTCTTTTTGCAAAATTTTCAATATTATCGGTAATTTCTTTCTTGTGTTGTAATCTTCGTTCTTCCACCATCTCCTTCGTGATTATCGAAAACTCTTTAAAGGCAACAACCATTAGCTCTTGAAATTTGGAAACTTGTTTCAACTTTACATCGCTGCTGTTGGGGTGAGAACTTTGATCCAAAGTGGCAAAATAATTTTTTAAAATAGACATAAAAGTGGCATCGTCAGTGATTTTTAATAAGTTTTCGCCATTTACCCTTAGAATAGCCAATGATACCTGAAACAAAGTTTTAGGACCATTGACCCAAAACATATCCATAATTCTCAATGCAAATGTTAAGGGCATGCATGTGAAAAAAAGAGATAAAAACCAAGGCAATGACATAACTGACAATTGAATATCATGTTCAACGATATGATCCCACAATAGGGGTAGTCTTTCTTGTACAAATGACTCAAAGACTTTTTGATCCAATAAAGTCCCATACATTGTTTTAGAATAGTAACCAGGAACATATTTTTCACAAAGGGTAGTTAAACACCAAAAAGCCTGTTCTTCAGACATGAAAATTAACAATACTGCAACAACAATATTCATGGCTTGACAATAACCAACATCTGGGTTTTTCCAAGAATATGCAGTTAAAACATTTCTCAACCTGGTTATACCCTCTTGAGTTCTATAAGCTGGGTATTCCGGTAGAGACCTATTTAGATCTTTTTCAATTTCATCAATTGCTTGTGATTTCTTGCCATCGTTTTCCTCTAAAATACTTTCGTACTCGGCATGATACAATAACCTATCATACATAGACCCACAACATAATTCCCATATTTCACCTCTTAATTTGTTTGGAATACCGACTCTAATTAGTTTATTGTACTGGTGATTTTTCACAATGGTTAAATTTTTACCATGTTCCTGAAAATAATCAAACCATATTTTCATTTTCAACTTTTCTTTTGTGTACACTTGATCGCCAGGAAAGTTATAAATGGAACCTAACCCCATTGGGGGTACAGGAACATCGGGCAGTTGATAAAAATATTTATTAATGATAAATTCAGAGTAACAAGTATTTAGAAATGGTTTTAATTCATTTTTAGCTCTAGGTACGTTTTTTTTCAAACAATTTTTCATATTTATAGCAAAGCTTTCACTTTTGGTAGTTAAACCAATAAATCTAATCAACAAAGTGATGCCAGAATATAATGTTAACATTAAAACTAAAGTGTTAGAATTGGCTCGTTCCAACTTGGTGATTGTAGATATATTCAAAGTAAACACACAACTCGACTGATCATAGTTGTCTGTAAATACCAAAAAGTGTGGAGTTAAGTATAATTTGCCAGTAAAAACATTTAATGGATCTATATGCTTTGTGGAACTATCATTAAGAGTAGCAGTCTTTTTCAAAGCATGCATATTAGTGTTCTTATTGTTCTGTATAATTGTAATATCTGCAATTACATCTTCTATGATATACTCTTTCTCAGGTAAATGATATTTCTCCTTGAAAAGTTCATCTCTTGTTTTGATAAAACTATTACCATTATTGGCAGCATTTAATAAGGAAGACGCTTTTTCACGTATAGACGAAAAAAATGACATGAAATTGTTGGATACGTTTCTTCGTAGCCCAGTTTTAGTATTTGATTATAGTCTTAGGTGGAGAGAAAGAAAGAAAAAAAAGAAGGATTATTAAAATTTTTTTTTGAACTATTTTGCTGTATAAGTTACAAGTACAATGTTTAGTGAATTTTATCGAGTTTAAAAAAAAAAAAAAATATAAGGAGCTGTCAACAAATAAAAGGAGATATTTTTTTTTTTTTCCCTTTTCTTTTTTTTTTTTTTTTGGAAGAAAGAGGAAAAAAATAATAGCTATGATCATAGCAAATAATAAGTTATTGTCTAATGATTAATGATATGCGGATTTAGCTCAGTTGGGAGAGCGTCAGACTGAAGATCTGAAGGTCCTGTGTTCGATCCACAGAATTCGCAAATAGAGATATGCGTTAACTTTTTGCTTACTTCAAGCATTTTTTTTGTAACCTGAATAAAAATGGGTCAGTTGATCCATATTTACCAAACAAACATCATACGTAAAGCGATACAAAGAATTGGAAAAAAAAAAATTGTTAATAAAAAATTTGAAATATCATAATACAATTCATAACTAGCTTATAAATACAAAAGTAAATAAATAATTAAATAAATAAATAAAATTAAAAGTCCAAATTATAAATACTGTTATCTCGCAATATTATGTATCGACTCTACTGTGTAATCCACAACTTCATTCCCGTCAGTACTTGGTGCTTCGCTGTCATTATTTTTGTTTCCCTTATTATGCTCAACGTTTGATTCGCTGGAGCTTTGCACCTCCTTTACCTTTTCATGACTGTGGTGATGATGATGATGGTGATGATGATGATGATGAGTATGATTATTATTAACGTTATTATTACTGTTATTATTACTGTTATTATTACTATTGTTATTACTATAATTGTTGTGAACAGAATGATGGCTGTGGTCTGAAGAACCCACTTTATCGTTCAAATTTTCTTCAGTATCGTCATTAATTTTAATTTTAACCGAAGCTGGTGCATTAACAGACAGTGTTTTCACATCATCAGATATGGTAGAAAGATTGCCAGTAACTGAGTGATTATCGCCCTTTGAAAACTCGTAACCGTCATCCACAACAATAGAACTAGGTCGCATGGGTAAGTAAGCTTCTTTTATTGAAGATTGAATGACATCGTTCTTTAAAAAATTGGAAAATTGTTTTATGGATTCATATTTCGAGTCCCTTTTCTGTCTTGGCTTAAATTTATTTCCGATGATATTACCTGCATGCTGTAACACAATCTTAATTATATCTTTCTTCAACGTGGCAATAAATTCCTGTCTTGACCAAATCTTATTTTCATATCTGATTGTGGGAACTTTTACAATTAAATTATCTACATTGGACAATAAACTGTGTGTACCTTTATAGCTAACACAAACCGTCATTTTTTTAATAACAGCAGAACGAACATTAAAATACTTATTAGAGCGATTGACAATTTCATTCATACCGTCATCCGTACTGACCAACCTACGCGCCACGGTTGGAGTCTTGGTTCTCTCGCCAGATATTCTTGATCTTGTTTCCAAATCCCAAGTTTCAAAAGTTTTAAATCTCATTAATGATTCTGAGGAGGAATTACTATCGATACTTTTCCTTTGGAAGAAACCTCTCATGGCCGATGGTGAGCTGATCCTATTGGATCTCATTTCTGATGCTGCGGCGGTATCGTTATTATTACTATTATAACCACTAAAAACACTAACAGAATTGTCATCATTTTGCTGGTTTGATTTATTTTCTTCGGTAGGGAAAAACAAGAAATCAACAATTTTTGTCGCAGTTTTATGATCTAATTCGAATTTAATTGGCTGAAAGGCAATAACTAACTCCTCCAAATCCGGAATACCACCAACAGGTGCTCCCATGTACCACATTATTTCAATCAAAGGTGCATTATGAACATGATTGTAGTAATTTTTGTTGTTATCCTTTTTGTATCGTAAAATCTTTCTTCCGCTTGAAATATCATAGGGAGATATTAAGTCTGCATAAACTGGGTTTTCTTGCAGATTGAAACAGTGCAATGTAGACACTACTACTTTGTTCGTGTTAGCACCATCTGTTGACTGAGATCTATAGAAGGATGAGGGGCCCAAACCAAAGGTAATAAATGGCTTTTTCTTTTCATCATATAGTTCCCATATCAAATCATCAGCGCTGACCACCCAATGTAATTTAGATCCACTATTGTTTGCTACGTCTTTAATCTTGTTATAATTTTTCTTTAAAGCAGACATTAATAAACTTAACTCAAACTTGGTAGCTTCCAATTCAACTTTAATATCCAAACACATTTCATCATATGCAGCCCGGTCTCGTAATTTCAACAATCCTCTTCTATAACAAATATCTCGAATCTTATTTTGTAGTCCAAGAATAAAATCCACACTTAATTTGTCCAAATTATTTTTCAATTCGTCAGCCAAAAATATTTTCGATAGTTTTTCAAGTTTTTTGTCCATATTTGAACCAAATGCCAGTATTTCAGTCACAATATTATAAATAGCAGAATATTGTTCAGCATTAGAGGCAATATGTAATTCTGGGAACCCAACACGGAAAATAGGATCCGCATTACCCATTAAATGGGCACTCATATCGTAGTATAATGGGTTGGGCCTTGTAAACGTTAAAAACATCGCATTTCTTTTCAAAAAAGTGTAATCATCCAATAAAGAAGCATCGTAACACATCTCTATTGGCATCCATGGTGGCCAGTTGCCTAGCTCCTCATCAGTACCATACCCTTTAGACTCCACTAAAAGTAAGTCGTTATCTTCTAAGTCGCTTTTTTCCATAATAAAAAAATTGGCATCGGTTAATAAAGTACAGTATCTGGTTTCTTTCAAGCTTCTAACACCATTTATCAAATCATTTAGCATAGCCTCCTTTTGAACAACATCTATAACCCCAATTTCAATATCTCTGGCTGCAATTAAAATAGACCACTCGGTTTCTATACTAGAAGTCACTTGTATTTGGGGCATTATCAACTTGATTATGTTATTATCAGTAGTGTGGAAATTTTCGTCTGCAACTTCCCTCACTAGCTCTTCGAATTTTACAATAAAATCGGTATTGGAAATGCTTGTATTTGTTTCGAGTATGGCATCAAGGTGCGGCTGTTCTACTGGTATTTCCTGTGAACTGGTTTTTAATAATTCCTCTACAATTTCAATGGCTTTATGCGACAGAAAAAATTTAGAAGTTTTCCTATCAGAAACTTTTGAAAAATAGTTCAACAAATACTCCTTGGTCTTTTCGTTTATTTTCAACAACATGTTATGAATCATAAATCTATTATCAAAACTGGTGTCAACCGAAGGTGTGGATTCTAATCTCATGTTTCTAAGAGAATCAATTGTTGTTGTTTTAACAAGAGTTAAATTATTAGCCATCAAATGGATTTCTGAACCCACATCGTCCTGATTAGGGTTAGAAATGGAATCGATTTCTTCTTCCAACGTAGAATTGTTATCAAAAACATCTTCTGGAACTTGTGAAAGTTTAACATCTTGGATAATCTGATCCATAATGTGCTTTCTGTGACAATAATCTCTAATTTGTCTTTCTAATACGTGTATTTTTTGTCTTAAATCGTGACTAGAACCACTTTCATGAAGTGAGCTTAACTCTTTTAATTGTTTTTCCTTTTTATGAATTTCATTAACGATTTCATTTCTCCTCCTCTCTGCAATAGTTTCCTGAGTTTTCTCTGGGTGATTTTTCCCGTTAATACAATCATGAGAATTTTCCCCACCAAATGGGTATTTTAATTTTTGACCCTTTCTTTCAATGTTTCTGAAATAGGATATTCTTGGCGAAAATAGTAATGGGATGGTGGTAAATTTTAATGGTACTTTAGAATCCAATTTTATTTCATTCAAATCAATATAATCATCAAAATTGTACCACTTGTAATCAAGATAATTTGAAGAACTTGCATGGTGATTGACATTACTTTTAATAGAATCAGTACTGCTAAAAAACCCCATATTTTTCGCTAAAAGTTCTTCGATAGCTTCCTGGTCAAATACAGTTGAAATAATTCTAATATCAGAGGCTATACAATCAACTTCCCCTTGATCAATTTTAAACTTCCACAACGGCTTGATACGTTGCAATATTTCGTCTCTGGCAATCATTTTTAATTTCTTTTCATGAAGATCAATTTTTAAGGAATCTACATTAGCCTTTAATCCAGTGTACGCCACATTATTATTTTCCTTCAAATCCAAGTCTGAATCAGCATGTCTGTACACATGAGAAATTGATAGTGGTGCAAAGGATAAATGAAATTTCATGGTGAATAAAGATTTACCAAATTTCTTACCACTTTGGACCAAGGAGGGAAATAATGGGCCTTGCCTAATGGGACCTGATGTATAAGTGTTGAATAAATTCCACCAGGTTAAAAAATGACTCATTGTATTCGGTGCCAGATGTAGCGAATTATCAGATATATCCTTATTATCAGAAAAGACACCAAAGGACATATGAATAAAATTACTTCTAAAGCCCTTGTATGAATCATGATTAGTGTCAATAACATATATTGGATTATATAAACTAACTTTGTAATGCTTTTTGAAATTGGTCTGTCTTGGCTCCTCTCCCGCCTTTGATAGATCGCCCCCTTCAAAAAGCAACCCCATTTTCCAAGTAACATGGCCATCAGATTTCATAAGTATTTTGCTAAATCTTTCATCAATAATATTTGTGGTAAAATCGCGTATACCTAATATGAAGGTCTTGGATATTATCTTTAAAAATTCCTTTGGATTCGAGTTTCCATGCACATACATCTTAGTACCACCACTCCAACAAAAAGTTAACCCTGCCCCATCATCTATGATCTTGTAAGGGTCGTTTGAACCTTTGATATTAAAATGGAACTCGCTAGTGTCCGACCATGAAAACACCAATCTTCCGTGAATCAATAACCTGAATTTATCCCAAAATCCCAACTTTTCAGAGGGGTCTAATGGTGGCTTCGTTAAATAATCAAACCACAGCATAAATGATTGATATCCAGGTTGCAAAGATTTCCCCCAAGTTAAAATGGTTGGTGTTTCAGAATCTATCTTGAATTCTGCATTCATGATTGTCTTTATGGGATTTAGAGTACGCAATACATTAACACCAAAGATAGAGTTTGTAGGTTGATAATCATACTTTTTATCAATGTCAATAAATGGGATCCAAACACTTCTTCTGGCGGTAAAATCAGCATGTTGTTCGGCAATCACGAAATCGCCTGTAATGACGGTTTCTGGAAATGACAAAATAGGCAATGGATAATCTCTTAAAGTGAAAACCCAATTGGATACTTTTAAGTTTAAGTTAATTGGTATTAAAATCGAATAAGTGGAATTTTTTGGAATACCTTTACCATAATCATATAAAAAATCTGCATAATTGTCAACGCCAAAGGAAGGTTGTCTGATAAATAAATCTAAATCAGTTAAAGTCATGGTTAATAAAACACATTTTTCATGACCATAAAACCATCTGATTTTCTCACCCAAAATTGTTCTCTCAGCCACTTGATAAGCGTTTCTTGTGTGGAAAGTTAAGACTGCCTTTTTCATTCTATTAATCCACGATGTGGAAAGGTTTCTGTAAAGTTTGTATCTCATATCCCGGATATCCTCTTCGGTGTATTCATATAAATCAATAGCATCCTCGTCATTTTCTTCACAACTTCCGTAACTAAGATAGTCCTCATTGCCAAATGAAACAGGAGAGCTCATTCTTTTGTATGCTGATTTTTCAGGATTATTATTACTGCAACTCTTTCTATTATTTACATTATGAATAATGGATACTCTGTTTTCAAATGCCTGTAGTTTTTCCAGTCTTGATTTCTGTTCGAGTTTACCCACCTTAAAGATCAAACCTAATTCATGCTCAAAAGTGTCCTCATCCACCTTTACCGAGAAATTCTTGGCTCTAATTCTAAATGGTGGTACTCTTTTAGGTTGCTCATCTATTGGCTCCAGTTGTTTAAATTGAGTTAAATCTTTGAATGATGATTTAATCTGTTTGTACGACTTAAAAGTGAAAACTAAGTTGTCCACGATGGTATAAAATCTTAAATGATACTCTGTTTTCATTTGAATTAATTTAGTGTCGATGGTAACAAAATTCTCTCTCATATATTCCCTAACATCGAATACTATGTCATGAATGGTGAATAAGCGAATGAAAATGTCCTGATTTTTGGGAACATAGACTGATTTTGCCAATAAATAAAATTTATGAATCGATATCTTTTGTTTATAACCATCGATTCTAATTTTATGAATAGTGAATTTTAATTTCAAATCATTGGGGAAACTGCCATCAATATATATACATCCAAACTTTATTTTCCATGGCCTGATTATATCCGCCAATGTCTTACTTTTCTTCTTTGTCTCTGTTTCTGTCTTAGTTGAGGTTTTATGTTTTTTAGGAACAACTCTATGACTGAAGGCATATTTGTGGAAAATACTTTTCAAATAAAATATCACCCATATCAAATTTATATCGAAATTAATTTTAATTTCAGGTATGTACAAAGAGACTGTAAGTTTGCTGGATTCAAAGGATAAATCAACCATTTTAGCAACAAAATTCTCGACCATTTTCCCATCATTGTCACGCATTAATTTAGTAATGGTACCGGATATTAAATCAAATTTTGAATAATGACGGTCAAAAAATATATAAGATTCCTCTAGATTTATTGAAATACCATGTGCATAAGAAAACAAGTTTGCATACCCGGGATCCAAATTTGGTGGAATGAAATTATGTATCATACTAACAATGGAAAAATTTTTTAATCTTACCCTTAACTCGTAATTAAAAACAGCTGAAGCTTTTTTCTTTGGAAGGAAATTGATATTGTTATTATTAGTGTATTGGTCTTTAATATCCGTTATATATTTCATTTTCAGCAATGCTAAAGATCTATTCGTTTCCCTCATGGAATTCAAGGCCTTTAGATTATTAATATAGATGCTTAAGTCTCTTAATGTGCTACTAATTAAACCAGGATATTCAATAATATCTGAATTATATGCTTCAAATTTGCTAAAATTTAATATTGGAATTGATTGCATCAGCGACAAATCTAAATTTCCCGATGGTTTTTCGTAATAAATTATGGATAATGAATGTATTTTAAGGTGATTTTGCGAATCGTTATCGGTTTTTGCTTTATTATGGTTATTGTGATTAATTTTCAATATTGGCTGGATCAAATTTTTGGCATGATGTTTGACGTAGCTTTTTTGATTCTGAAACAATAAAGAGATGCTGCTATTTTTTAATGCAAAATGCGATGTCTCAGAGGTTTTCAATGTAAAGGATACGTTTGATATAATAAATTTAAACACAAATAATATAGCCTCTTTTGTCAATGAAGAAATATACTCATTAGTGGTTTGAGTGTTGGGATTATTATTCGAAGATAGCTTGGAATTGATGTGGTTTTCTATATTATCCTCTTCTTGGGTTTTCATTAATCTGGTGTATTTTCTAATTAAATGATGTGAATAATGCTTTAGGAAATATTCGACCTGTTCCAAATCCAAGACAATGGAAGGGTCAATAATACTCAAGGTGGAACCAACTTTTAAAGGCTCTTTATACTTGTTTCTATTGTTATTATTTTCATCACTCGTCGTTACAAAATATGATAGTAAGTCCGTGGTACATATCAGATTTAACACAGGAACACGTAGAACCTGTCTTTCTAATAAGCGGAAAACAAAAGTATTACAGGTGATGGTAATTTCAAATTTTAGCAGCCATGGATCCTGATCCATTAGATCAACCAAACCATGCCTGAAATGCCTAATAGACTTAATATAAAAAATGATTGTTGAACAAAATAGTTGACATTTATACTCATAAAATTTTACTCTGAGGTTTTCCACTTTAATATCCAAAACATTTAAATTTGTTATAATCACTTGGTATTTGGTGATGATATTTTTAAACAATAAATTTTTGTCAATGGGGGTGTTCTTTTCCGGTTGATTGTTTTCATCCTTGGTTGAAATATTAATATTGGTGTTATTATCATTATCATTATCATTTTCTCGTGTTTTAAAATGCTTAAAATCGGATATATTGATACACATTTCTGCTAATTTTAAAGAGGATTTCCAGTTCTTTAGCACGATAGTTTTGGAGGAGATATCATTAAAATGGAAATCAATAAGGAGTTCCAAATGATGCATTTTTTCTTCTGTAAAAGCCATTCTTAAATCATGGAAAAATATAGAGAATCTTAAAATATTATCTTTATCCTTAATTTCGAATTTGATGGAGCCATAATCTATGTAGTAGCTTTTATTCTTATAAGTTAAATGAACATTTTGAATATTTATATTCAATGGTAAAATCCAGGCGATGATTTTTTTTAGCCAAAATCCATGCTTAATTTTTAGCTCTAAATTTAGAATTTCTGGCGTTCCTTTATTAGGATTCTTATGAACATTGGGAGATTTCACTGTTTCTGGAATTCTTAAAGAGACATCAGTTAATTCTATGTGGAATACTCTTATTGAGTCTATAACTTTCCTATTAAAACATAGTTTTCTTATATATATCCTATGGTGCAAAATACTTTCAAATGTGATGTAATAAATTGTACCCCATAGCAGTATCAAACCTACTGAACAGGTATATAATTTTGAAGTGAAGTGTAGTATTGTATTTATTATGAAAAAAGTAATTATTTTTTGGGTGAGTATATAAAACAAAGAGAATAATGTAATTGATTGAATTTGTTCCAGTACAAAGTTTTTGCATAATATGAGATATTTATTCATTATTGTTGTTCGTGGGGTGACGATTGTGATTGTTATTTGAGGGTTCTATCAAGTACATATACAAGTGAATCTAATATAAAAATACAAAGAAGAAAAAAAAAAAAGAATATATTATTAGTGTAATTGGAAATAGATTAGAAATAAAACTGGTAGTGTTAGTTATTAGTTGATGATTTTTTATTTTATAATCAACAAGTTTTTTTATTTTTTTTTTTTATTGTCAAGTTATAGAATAGATGGAATTATATTTTTTGTTTACTTTAAAATTGGACCACCTCTGCTTGCCCTTTTTTTGTCCCTATTTTTTGCTTCTCAAAGAAAAAAAAAGGAGAAAGATGGCGAGAAATACAGTGAGAAATACAGTGAGAAATACAGTGAGAAATACAGTGAGAAATACAGTGAGAAATACAGTGAGAAATACAGCGAGAAATACAGTGAGAAATATAATGGAAAACTTACAAAAATGTTAATTGTTATTTTAATTTGGAAAAGTTTTTTTTATTATTTTACCCGATGTATCCGTCCGTGACAATAATCCGGGGCGGATATGGAAGAGGGGAAGGGGCGAATCGTGAAGGGGCGAATCGTGAAGGGGAAAAAGACACACACAGAATAAAAAAAAAAAACCCACGGAATGTGAGAAGAAAACGTAAAATTTTTGAAAATAAAATCTTCCTTTCCATCCATTCCCATTTTGCCAATCACTCCGCTATCGCTTATATATTCCGCATATCAATACTAAATTTTATAACATACAAAAACAATACAAACAAACAAACAAACAAACAAACAAACAAACAAACAAAAACTAAAATGTCACTGGCAATTTTTGTCTAACAGCATCTTCCATTATAATAATCATCATCTCTTTAATATCTTCATATCCACTACTGCCCGTAGACAACGATACTATTATTCTTAGCGTCTCCAAATATTGCAACTTAAATATCACATCAAATGTACCCATATCTATCCCATTTAACCACCCATTAGCTAGGGGTTGGAAAAATTTATTAGTCCTGGTAAGGAATCTGTTTTTCACCACAGCTCTTTTACCATTTACCGTTTCTAACTTTTTGGATTTCCATATAACTTTTCCTTCTCCCCTAATTATATTATTATTATCGAGGCTAACAACATCATTATCACCAACACAATCATCATTATTTACAATCAGATCCCCTTGCGCTTTTTTATTTTCTACCATATTCTGTGCATTAACACCACTTAGTTCCATCGCAGATAGTCCAATTGCTGTTAAAATAGACATTCTCTGCTGTAATGATAACTCTTGTTCTGTTAATAAGATCTCATTCAACTTTAAAATTTTATCCGGAACAACGTCTATAACTGATATTATAGCATTTACTCTCAATTGTTCAAAGTTTTTTATTTCCAATTCATTAGTCAGTTTAACTAATGTTTCTAATAATTCATCTGCGTAGTAATTCACTTCGCCAACAAAATTTCTTTTAGATCGAATTAATTCAGTGGATTTCCGCAAAAGTTTTTCTATAACATATCCATCTTTAATATGTTCCAAAAAGTACCCCAATAGGTCCTTGACAAAAACAATATCCTGCAATTCATCCTCATCCTCATCCTCATCATCACTATCTACAATAATGGCCCTTTCTCTATTCACACGTGTAATTTCCATGTTCTGAAATTTTTTTTCTAGATTATTGCCTATACTATTTTCTCTAATGTCAATATTTTTAGTTTCATAAAGCTGTTCAAAATCAATGTCACATACAGCATCCTTAGAGCAGAACCCAAAATCTATTTCATATGAAGGTACATCAAGTATAAAATCACTCTTATATTCCAAAAGATTCATCGTGCACAATTTTGCCACACACATTGTCCTTTCTATGACCCCCTTATGGTAATGTTCCAATCTATGAGTTACAGTATTTAAGAAGATAGGCAATACTGATATTTCATTAGATATTTGATCGTTATTTAAACATTTCAACGCAACAATCAATAATTTGCTTACCCGTATATCATACTCCTCATTAAAATCCTTATCATTTTTTTTCTCCACATTATTATTCCACTGAGTAAATAGATAGTTTATTAATCTTTTCAACCAAACTGGCGGTAGTACTCTAATATAAACATACTGAATTAAAATATTTACATCTGTATTGATCATAGCAGAAAATTCTCCGTATTCAGGATTCAATTTGTGTATAATATATGCAATAACATTCGGTATATTCCCATGGTAATCATCACTGTAGAGTTGCACATTTAACTTATTCAAATATTTTATAATATATTTGAATAAAATTTTTTTATGCAATATATCACAGTTCTTATAAAAAATGTCCAAAAATATATTGTCAAATGTCTCCGCTTTTAGAAAAATCCAATGCTCAAAAAAAATATCCATGGCATGAACTGGGTTTAACTTAATAGCATCACAAAAAAATTCACCTAGATATTTGGAACCAGAACCTAAAGTGTAATCTAATTTTTGGAATGATTTTAATAAGATCTTCAAATAATCATCAATAGTAATCATCTTACTTAATAGATTATAAAATTTGCTACCAAAATATAAACTTTGGAAGATTTTAATTTCAAACTTATTAAAGTTATTCTTACTATTACCAAATGGGGACTTACCATCTTTTTTAACACAAAGAAAATTTTCCGTCAACACTTGTGATAGATATTGTCCTCTTTGTAAAAAAAAAAGCAAAAATTTTTTATAAATATCAGACACGTTGGCATCTGATGTTTTCCTATTTTCTTGAATAATAGCATTGGTGTCTAAAGCCTTAGTATATTCCAGCAACTGTGAAAGATATTGTACTTTTTTTGGTAAACTAAAGATTTCAACCAAGTACATTTTGTATTTATGGGGTAAAGATGCAGTATGAGGTATAACATATTTAATTATAATCAAAACATCTTCGTCACTTGTTGATACTCTTTGGATTTCAGTTTTTTTTATATTTCTCAATGTTTCTTCAATAAACTCGAGAAATTCTTTTGAGGAGGGCCCATTTTTTAAATTATATTTCATATTTCATTTAGTGATAAGAAATGTTGACAACTTATGTGATCCTATATGTGCAAATTCATTTATTGGTGTGTAATAGCTTAAAAAAAGAATAGAAGGAATTAAAAAAAAAAAAAAGACATGTTTGAAACTTATTCAGCGTGAGTATAAATAAATGAATATTAAAGTCCGAAATGTTTCGGTTACTGGAGATAAATGCATATTTGTGCGATCTTTGTTTTTTTTATTTTATTTTTTTTGAAATATTTCGTATATGTTTTTATTTTCATTTTTGCCTATAAAGTTTAGAAAATAACTTTCAATCTCTCTCTTATTTATTTTTATATATTCATTGCTTAATTTTAAATGATTAAATAGTTAACTCAAACATCAAGACAAAACTCGGAATTTTTTTTTTTTTTTTTAAAAGAAAAAGCAAAAAAAAGAAAAGAAAAACCCTAGAAAAAGAATTCAAAGCATATATTAAATCAATTCAAATATATATATATATATATATATATATATATATATAATGAATTTTCAAAAGAGGAATCTTGAAGATATTTTAAAAGATAAAGAGGAAGACTATGACCAAAATGCAAATAATATTAACCCCATAAATTCAATAAACTCTATTGTTGACGTAGATTTACATATTTCCAAACAGAGAAAAATAGACTTAAAAAATAACGTTAACAACCTTACCTTTGTGCTCCCCCCACCATCATTCAAAGATTTACTAAAAAAATTAGAGCAGTTAACAAATGATGGTAGTGGGGAACAACTTATATCACAACATTACCATACAACAGAAGCACGAGCCATTTTTAATGATTTTTTTCAACTTTGCATTAGCAAAAATTTACTTTCAGGAATGCTAGAAGGTATAAGATTGTATTTGAAGTATTTATTGATATTATTAAAGCATTACAATGTCTACCAATCTATAATAGAAGACGAGATACTTTATTTGTACAACATTTCATCAATGAATGATTTATCATCAATAGAACAAATCTTATTAGCCGATTTTAATCAATATAATAAAAGCTTTTTAGGATCGATTAAAATTTTGGCATTGCAATGTATTTTAAAAAGAGAAACTGCAGAAGCCAATATGAAGGAGGAAAGCGAATTGATAGTTCAATTATTTGCTAACGATGATAGATTTTTCATCAGACTAAACCTGAAGTTAAAGCCAGGGCCCCTTTTGAAAACTATATTTCATTTAATTATTAAGTATAAAGACATCAGAGTACCTTTAAGCTTGAAAATTTTGCAATACATCGAACAGTTTCAGTTAAAGTTTGAAGATTACACAAAATCAACCACTAAAACGCAATTTGCACAAAATATAAAATTTACAAATTATCCAGACTGGGTGAAACTTTATATTCCAGGGTATTATCAAAGTTATTGTAAATATTTCCCCAAGGGGCCCAGTTTGTCCTTACACGAAATTTACTCGAAAAGAAGATCCCTCATCCAAACAGCCAATCCGGATCTAAGGACCGTACAAGAAGACGATTGGCATTATAAGATCAAAGAGACATTGAATAAACCATTACAGGATAATTTGGAAATGATTTACAAATATGTAGAGAGAATTAGTTTCTGTGGGTATTACGATAAATCCACACACTTGAAAGATTTTGATAGGATAGTTTTGAATATAAATACTAATGCTTCAAAAATAAATAAAAACGATTTTAACATGGTTTGTAAAATAATAAAACGCATGGAACAATTTTTTTTAAACCACAATGATTTAAAACGAGTCGGAAATATAATTAATTTAAGTTTTAATCTTTACATTATCCTCACATTCAACGATTTTTTAAAAGAAGCTGTTGTTATGAATCTGAACGTTTTCAGTTTAGTGAGCAAAAAGGAAAATTACGAAATATGGTCCAAATTTCACAAATTTATTTCGTGTGCATACACAGGTGGCTTAAAACTATGGATATTTGAAAAAATATTCAATGTGTTTGCGCTTTTTTTTGATGAAAGTCTAGATTGTAATTGCAAATTTGTCATTGAGTATTGTGTCCCATTATTTAAATTAATAGCAAATACCACAAATTATAGCTATGTTGAGTTTAGAAAAGCATCTGAATTAATGCTATGTTTGCTATATTCTCAAATTGGAAAAGTTCATAATGTGCCCTTTGCCAATTGGTCGTTATTGACCCAAATGTTGTATCAATCCCTGGATTCAAAAACGGAAATTTCATATTTGCAGATAGATGTGCCCATCGATAAATATGATACCTTATATAGAGAGGAAGTTTTGATTAAATGCATATACCTCATATATTTAGAGATGAAAAAACGAAGCTGTTTAAATTTAAAGAAAATTTATAATATTTACACTAAGAAATGGCTATCAACCAAAGTAAATGAGAACAGATGTGTGAATATTATTGAAAATAAATTTTTGAAAACATTATTAATATATCTAGAATTTAACAAATTTAACCATACAATCAAGAAATTCTGTGAAGTTTATAAAAAATATTACCCATCTAATATACAATTATTATTAACGGAGTACCTACTAAGGAGTTGTAACCAATTAAACTCCATAACCTTTGATGTAACTTTAACCAAACCAGCCATTCATTTTAACTTTACCGAGAAAATGTCATATTACAATACACTACTTTCCAAATACGTCTATGATGAGGACTTGTCCCAATTTTTGCTTGCTTTTTCCAGCAAACTGCCTGTGGAAACCCCTGAACTTTTTGATATATCCAATAAGAACAGATTATGCGCAGGCGATTATATTCAAGTAATCATGTTCAATATACATTTGTATTTAGCAAATAGCTACCTGCAGTCAAAAAAAAATAATTATATCTTGGCCTTGACAAACTCCAAGAAGGTTTTGGTTTTATGCAATTCATTAGTTAAAAAAATGAGCAAATTGAATCAAGAGCTAAGGTTACAACTAACTACTGCATTATTATATGCATTTCGAACAGCTATAACTGTGTCTGTCCATTTAGGGTTAGTAAAAGAATGCGAGTTTTATGTTAAGCAGTTTTATGAAATGATGTGGGTTATGTCTGATCCAATTGTTACATTTGAGCTATGTCATTATAGTATACTTTTTTACAAATTGCTTGGTGAGCAGGCCAAGCACGACTTTTTCTTATCTCATTTGCTTAAAATATCTACCAGTATTGATATGGAGGAGAACGTAGATGCAAAATGTAAATTTTTGTATGATACTAATATGCTCGGTGATTTGCAACAATATTGTCTTGAAACAGATCCAATAAAACCATGTGGCATCTTTAAAGACTGGCTATTAGATTTAGGAAGCACACGTGTTAATAAATTTTTCCAACATGATGCACGGTATATATTTAATGATTTAGTGAAAGATATTACTGACTTCATTGAGTTGGCAAGGGAGAAGTTACCTTATTTAAAAAGAATAGAGGGTGCTGTTTGGTTTGGTCAAATCGAAAAGTATCAAACGACAAGGAGTTTCAATGTGAACAGCCATGCTAACCAGGATGATGAGGGGAAAATATTGAAAAAAATTCTTGATATACAAGCTAAAATATCTTCAACGCATAATTTTGATAAAATGAGTTTTGTATTACAAAAAAAAACTGTGGATTATGTGAATTGGATTATTTCTTTTATAGAGAGATGGTATAAACCACTTAATTTTACAAGTATAATTACTTTAGAAGGACTAAAAAACAAGACAATGAGACATGAAAAGGAGCTTGTACTTAATGATAGCGACCTAGATTTTGATCCAAAAAATATGAACAAGTATGCGAGATTGTCGGAAAATTTTCCAAATGATTTTTGTGGCGTCAATGTTTTCCCAAGCGAATATAATGTAATCACCCTAGATGTATGTGGATTTACAGGTGATCTAGTCATGGAACAATTTAAACACGGTGTCAAACGGAATATAAGATTGCCAACATCCAGATTGAGCCAGTTCTCTTCTTCACCAACCTTTACCTTCAATAATGCTTTAAAGGAGTTAAAAAACATTATTGATCTGAGTAACGAAACAACTTCAAGCGGTGTAACGAGTAATGTAGTTACTAAAGAAGACAGACGCGCTTGGTGGAAAAAAAGGTTTTCTCTCGATACGAAACTACACAATTTGTTGAAGGAAATAGAAATACAATGTTTTGGTGGGTTTGTTGGGATATTTAACAATAATGTGAAAGATAGAGAGTCCAAAGAGTTTGCTCAATACAGAAAGAAGTTTCATACATTGTTAAGGAAGGCAACCCCGGGTTATGAAAAACGATATGTTCCCGATGATATTTTGGAATTATTCTTACTACTAGACCTTAACGTTGAGCACATCGATTTGTTACTCCAGGATTTAATTCAGTTTATTCATAATAGGGCCTTTCATAAAAGGGAGAAAAAATATAATAAAATGAGCCCAGAGGACTTTTTAAACAATGTTAAACAGATTGTCAGTCAATTTTCCGGACAGGTACCCTCATTGCTAACAAGCCCTAAACATATCATTTTAGTAGTCAAAGATTTATGCCATGCGGTTCCATGGGAATCTTGTAATTTTTTAAGGGATAAATCGGTTAGTCGAATATCTTCTCTATGCATGTTAAAACATTTGCTCGATAAATTTGGCGTGGATCCCGTTTTAGACACAAATTTAGATTCGCTTTCGGTTGTTCTTAATCCCAATGGGGATTTGCCGAGGACTGAAAATAATTTTAAGGATTATTTTTCTGATGTCAACTATATTATGGTTAGTGTCAAACCATCTCCATCTGATTTCCAAAAATTGCTGATGTTTTCATCTTTGTTTATATATATCGGACACAGTGGTGGAGAGCAATATATTAAGTTAAAGGATATAAAAAAGCTGGATATAATATCTTCTTCCTTTTTGTTGGGTTGTTCCTCTGCATATATGGTTCCATATAAAGAATTTAGTAACACTGGTACTGTCATGGCATATATACTAGGAGGCTCTCCAATGATCGTGGGAAATTTATGGGACGTGACAGATAAAGATATAGATAGGTATAGTCTAGAAATGTTTTCCAAAATTGGACTTTTGCAAGAAAATCTTGGAGGCAAATTGACTGTCGCTCAAGCTATAGCAGACTCAAGAGCAGTATGCAAGCTAAGATATTTAAATGGTGCTGCGCCTATAATTTATGGACTACCGTTTAAAGTGAATTTTAGAAAAAATTGACATTTTGTAGTACCATTTGAGGTATGGTAATTGGTTATTTATAATACATAATTAATTTGTAAATGAATTTAATCATCTCCAAATCTGTTTTTACTGATAATGATATTGATATGTCTCTATACTTGTCAGAACCAGGAATATTTTTAATGTTGAATATCAGTGTCTTTTTGGCATTTGGATTGATTTGTATACCTTCTTCATCATTCTTGTTAATTATACAAACGTCTGTTGATGATTCTGCAGGTAATTTCCCAAGTAATTTACCCATTTTTGCTTTAAAGGCGTGAATAAGCCAATTTTCGTATTTTTCAATGACTGGTTTCATATCATTACTATTGATTATCTGTTTAGCGTCTATTTTAAGCAAACTTGATCTCACAGCCCTCAATGGGATTATGGCAGATGTCATCTTGGGTAGCAATACATTAACATAAGTACTTTTGTTCGTTATGTATGTACTTTCTCCTTTTTTAGAATGTTTTCTTGAAAGATCCAATTTTAGATCTTCATCGTTAACTCTAATAAGCTTTAGTTGTAATAAAAAATCCTTCGGTGATTTAATCATAGTCAACCTATCTTTTCTCATTGGAGAACCTAATAATTGAGCTAGCATATTGGTACCTAATTGGAAGTTTGGTATATTCCTTTGAGTACTTACATTTGGAATATAAATTTTTTCTGCTTTTTTCTTTGTTATAATAGGTGATATTTTAGGTACTTGTTTAGTTCCATTATTTTTAACGATGTTTTTGTTATTCTTTAGAGTTGTATCTAGTAACAGCTTACTCACTTCATTCCATTGCATACCTAGGTTTTTTTTCTTTTTGTATTTTATATTTTGCTAGAAAGTATATTTCAGGGTCTTTTCCAATAGGATCATTTGAATATGTCTTGATTATTGGAAAGATAGAATTTGACGAGAGTAAAGCCAATGAACGAGATAAAAAATATAAACGATTTTATTGTATTAAGTTTAAAATTTAAATATTGAAAAAAAAAAAAATAAAAAAAAAAAAAATTTTTTTAAAACCTTTTGAAAAATAGTTGCTTTTTATTATTTTTGAACTGACAATCATGATTTTCAACACTATTTCAAATATTTCATAAAAATATATATATATATATGTATATATCTATACATGAACAATTATGAAAGTATCCTTGATAACATTACAAAATATGGTTAAATTTAAATTTGAGAAACACTTAATAACAAAAAAAAAATTTAGGGATGCAATGACTAAAGTGGCTAACCAGGCAATGATACTTACCGCTACTTCAACAACCTCACCAACAACTTCAGATGATTATAGAGGAGTTACGTTATCTTCAGTAACTTCATTAACTATTAACCCTAAACCCATGTTACAATTTAATTTACAAATACCTTCATTTACATCCCAAGCTATTCATAGAAACAATGTGTTTGCAATTCACTTAATGAAACCCAACCTAGAAAGCGTGCAACTAGCCAGATTATTCAGCAAAGGAGCAGTTAAAGTACCCATTACAAAAGTTGTTGAACCCTTTATTGAAAGTAATCCAGAATTGAGAAAAGAAGTTAAGGAGTCCGGCTTACAAAAATTTTTCAAGAAAATTAGCGAGAGAAATATTGGAAGTGGCCCAACAAAAATATCAAATAGAGATGATTTTATTGCTGCCAATGTTAATGATTCCAAACCCACCACCACAATGTTAACCCAATCTCATCAAATCGTGCCATTCAAACCATTTAAATTGTTGAAAGATAATCAATATACTAAATATCCAATAGGCATAACCTCTCTGCCCCTTTTAAATGTTTGTGACTTGGTTTTTATTTGCACAGGAACTTTTAATTTTAAGGTGGGTGATCATGAAATATGGGTGGGCGAAGTTCAAGATATATTAAATGGAGATAAAGACTTAAAAAAAATAGAAATTGTTGAAGATGATAAGAAAATAACTGGTGGATTAGTTTATTGTGACCGAGAATTTAAAAAGGTTGGTTCTAAAATATAAACACTACTAACTTGCGCACAACATTTGCACCTCATTATGCTATCGAATTTAAAACTTGTAAGATATTAATAGATTTTATAGTTTCCATTTGGGAAGAGAAAAGAATTGGTGAATATATATATATATATGTATATATATATATATAGAAATTTATTCATGTACATGCTAATAAAAATACTTTAATACCAATCTTAAATAATTAGGAAAAAAAAAAAAAAAAAAAAAAAAAAAAAAACACATTTGTATCCTTTCGAACCATAGAATACAAATCTACCCCCCATATAAAGATTTATAGACGTCAATTTTGGAATTTGAATTATTTGAATTACCTTGGGCTAAATCATAAGTACTACTATTGTTGCTTTTACTGCTTAAATATTTCCCAGTAGTAGATTTTCCCTCTGCAGCAGCCTTTTTCAAATGATTACTAGCATTAGTTAATACTAGACTACTCAAAGACGAAAGCGAATTAATTTTTCTGTGTCCTTTATTCGGATGATGTGACTGTTGTTGTTGTTGTTGCATGTTACCGGTATTTACATTTGTACTGTTAAATGTATTGGCAGCGCCAGAATTGTTAGGTAAACTAACCGTATTCGCCATTGAAGTCGTAGATGACGGTTTTGATAAAGGGACAGCACTCGCGCTCCTAATACTAATAGGCGGAGAAGGTGGAGTAGTTGCATTCGCTCTAATAAGTTTGGAGCGTGCAACTGAGGCAGCAGACTGAACAGTTTGTGGAATCCCTGGTGAAACCGCAACCGATTGTGGTCTCCTAACAGGGATACTAAAATAGCCACCTCCACCGCCACTTACATTGTTGACGGCAGCGGGCGGCTGTGTAGAGCCCACATTCGCAGAGACAGTGATGGATGGGATAACAGATGTATTATTATCTTTTTCTGTTTCAGGAGTAGTATGAGCAGTCGCTGGGGCTGATGTTGATGTTGGAAAAACCGTTGGGGCAGAAGATACGGGATCTTGCGATGGAAAACTGTCAGGTTGAGAAACTAAAATATCCGGTTTTGATACACTTTGTGGTTGTGGTAGACTTTGTGGTTGTGATGGAGCTAAAGTATCCGAGGAAGGAGTAACAGGCATAACAGGTTTAGGATCTGAAGCCATGATCAAATTACCATTGTCATCAATTGCAGGTGTGATTTGATTAGTATGCTTGTTCATCTCATTGACAGACAATTGACTAAAATCTCTTGGAGGTAAATCTAGTCTCATTTTAAACTTCCCACGTCTCGTAGTGCCTGAAGCTACTTTATGCGTGCTAACACGCTTTAATAAAATTTGTTCTTCAATAAATTTAGCTCTGTCTTGAGATGAATGAAAGGAAGTTAAATCTTTCAAGTCGTTTATCCATCTTTGGAAATCTTTCTGATCAACATCGGATGGTTTTCTAAACGTCCATGTTGTTGAAACAGGCGTTGTTGAAGTGGAACTGTTGGCAACTGGCTGAACCAAAGATGAAGAGGACGATTGTCTCTTCCAAAATTTACCTAGTCCATAAGTCTTATTAGATTTTGTCTTATTATATTCGTTCATTGCGATGGTATTTTTTTTTTCTGCGGCACTATTATTGTCGAAATAAATGTCATCTAATGATTTAGTTTTTATTACAAATTTTTCTTCATTATACTCCAATAATGCACAATCGTTTAGTGAAATACTCATTATCGGAGAAAATAAACCTTTAGTATTTGAAGTAAGTAATGGATCATCGTCAGTTTCCTCATTAATAGTATCATTATTACTACTACTACGGCGATTATTTGAATGGTTTTTAAAAAAATCACTAGACTTGAACTCGTGAAGATAGTTTGAAGTTAGAACGAAATAGCCTTTACTGTAATTTTTTATATATTTATTTTTTTTTAGTAGATATCCTGCTCTAATACATCTTGCCAATGGAGATTTCATTTTAGGATATATAATGTCACTTAATTTCCTAGATGATGGTATTGGATCGGTAGATCTCCATCTTAGTAGACATTTTGGATGTGTTAGAACCAATTTATCCCATTCCACACTAGGTGGTTTAGACAAAATTCCCTGATTTAAATCGTTGCACAAATTGGACAAGGTCATTCTAACTTGTAAATCCATTAAACCGCTATACCTGGATAAAGATTTTTGAATTTCAAGATAGACGATTTTTTCCAATTCTAGTCCTGTTTTTTGCAAATTAATGTACGATTCTTGTAAATAATGCTCTTCTAATAATTGTCTTTTCAATTGCAAATCCAACTGCAACTTCAAAAGATATGGGTCATGTTTAGGTTTTAAATTTTTTTTTTTGGAAGATTTCAAAATAGGGCCATCAGCTATATCATCAACTTTGTTTTCAATCACAATACTAATGGCAGCAATGTATCTGTTCAACAGTTGTCCAGTCAAAGCCACATGTTCTTGAATATTGGTTTTAAAATCATCGTGCAAATCCTTAATTTCCTTAATTTTCACTTGTAAATCATTCTTCAATTCTTCCAATCTGGGTATAATGTAGGCAGTAATTTCCTTGCAAGAAATAATCTGTCTTTTGGCCAATGATACATGATATTTTTTTAATAAAACTTGAATATCTTGGATCGATCCAGAACCAAACGGCAAAAATCCGGAGGCATTGTTGCCATCTAGCTCTACTGACTTTTTATTGAAGACTGGGATGGTATTGAGACTGTTGGAGGAACTGAAACTTTTCAACGAAGGTCTGCTGGTAGTCGCAGCGGAGGCATTTGTATTGAGTTTGTATAGATTGTTGCTACTGTTATTGCCATTAACAGTAGTGGTGCTACTATTACTGTTGACAACGGCACTCATATTAGGTAATAATGGTTCTACAATAGTATTGTTATCGGTCAAATTTGTTAAAAATTGGAATTTGACACTATTTTTTAATCTTAAATTAATTTTTGCATATTCCTCTTGAGCGATCACCACATCTTTGAAATAGAGAATCAAGCCTTTTAAAATTTTTTTCCATTTAGTAAATCTATCAATGACAACTGTTGTTGGATATTGTGACGCAGAATTTGAATAAGGCTCAGGGTTTTCTGGAACGGCAGTGGCGGAGGAGGAAGAGGAGCTTGAGTAATAATCCGATTTATTACTGTTTAAATTGGGTTCAATGCTAATATTAGAACCTTTTGGAGTTGGTACACCAATGTGGAAAGGAGAATGGTAATCTGTTTTAGGTAGTATTTTAACACCATTTTCGCTAAGCCAATGTTCGTTGGAGTCAATATCTAGATCATCTTCTTCACTATCAAAAAGATAATCCGGTGTGTTGCTATTGTTTTGAGAAGTAGAGTTTGGAGCAACAGAAGTAGCAGCGGTAGTTGTTTTAGCAATAGGATCTGATGGGTCTTCTTCCAATGAATAAACATCGTCTTCATTAGTGTAATCTTCATCTAATGGAACTTCTTGATATTCACTCATGATAGCGAAAAGCTATTACGTATGTATTTTTATGTATTTTTTTTTTATTTTTATTCAAATTAGTTGATTTTACTCTTTTTATTTTTATTTTTATTTTTATTTTTTTGTTATTGGTGATCGAATTAATGATCGTATTAATGATCGTATTAATGTTATTAAGTTTTCAAAGGCGGTTAAATGTTAAAAAAAAAGAGAGGGAACAATGTTAGTAGTATGTTAGGGAGGTGAAATTGGAAATATTATAAGATAGAGTGGCGTTATAGAGAAGATATTTAAGATGTGTATATTTATATATATTGTAGTTTTTTTTTTTTTTTTTTTTTTTTTTTTCTTTTTTTTCCTTTTTTTTCCTTTTCTTTTCTTTTCTTTTTTTTCTTCCTTTAAATTTTGATTAGTAGTAAGGAAAGGGGAAATAGAAAATGAAAAAGGAAAGATGTTGATTTAATTATGTGATTTTCTCTATGATGAAAAGTGATATTATTTAGACAAATTTAAAGGAAGATAAGGCTTATTATTAACAATACTTGCGGTTAACTGGCGAGGGGAGAAGAAGTGCGGTGGGGGAGGGAAGAAGGGACAGTGGAAGACAGCCAAGGGACGACTAAGTTAAAAATAGACAAAAACGTAAAATGGAAATGGAAATGCGTGCGCTTTTGTGTCCTTTTCTTTTAGACAACAATATCATTATCAAAAATCACTCAAAATTATATTTATATATATATATATAAAATACGCTGCACATTCCGCTTCGGATCCTTTATGGGTCAGGTGGTCTATTTATGCCGAAACAAATACAATAGAAGCCGTAATCATTTAATTGCTATCATATATGTATATGTATTTTTAGACGAATCTTGGTTTTAAATTCCCCTCTTCCCGTCTTCTTACTACTCACTTTCCCAAAAATTCACGCTTTTTTCTTTTTTATTGTGATTTTGGGGAATAAAATAAATAAAAAAAAAAAAAGTTTTTCCTTGAAACTGCAAATAAAACGTTATATTTTAATAGAATTCATTAAAAATGGGGATTTAAATTAATCGGAGAATAAGGGTAAATTGTTATTAATAATCAATAAAATTAATAGTTAAAAATTAAAAAAAATTATTACACTCACACTGGGGGTCGAACCCAGAATCTTCTGATTAGAAGTCAGACGCGTTGCCATTACGCCATGCGAGCCCTTTCATGTTTTCTGATCCTAAATATAACTTCTAATCAATAGTATATATCTTTACTGACAATAAATACTTTTAAACATCGAAAAATCTTTTACCAAGCATTTGTCAACAAATATGATATCTCACCAAGTGAAAAGTATCAAACTTCTTTTGTTTATATTAAAGTATTAATTACATTATATATAAACGCATATAATTTATATAACTATTTGCATATCACATCAATCCAACCCATCTTTTAAGTTAGTCTTTCTTTACAGATTTATTCTTTAAGAGTTTACTAAAAGCAATCTTAATCATTGTGCCAAACCACATCAAGTTCAATCCATCCAAAACAAAATTTCCTAAACAAATAAACATTGTCTCATAAATTAAAAACCTTGGATCATCCTTGACAATGTAGAAATCATAACACAATATACAAATTTGAGCTAACCCCCAAACAATTCTACACAGGAAAAAGGTAACCATAAATAACAGATCATTTGCATCAACAAGAAACCTCCAAAATTTGGAAATACGACCCAACTCATACTTCAATGCAAACCATCTAATATTCAAAAATGGGTTAGATAATTCAAAAAATAGAAAAATCGAGGCATAATAATTAATATATGGTTTACTGCCAATAGAATAAACTGTAAATGAAATCAAGCCATGAATAACAAATGGGAAAGTGGAATATAAAATGGAAATTAGAATATCCCACATAAAGTACCCAATAGCGAAGATACAAACAATTTCATTTTTCTCAGAATACCCGAAAACTCTTTCTGCACTGTTTTCAAATTGAAATCCAGAAAATGGCCAATATTTATCACCATCTTGAAAGATGGCGTTAAAGCAACATTGTAATATGATTAAACTTTGAATAAAAGAAACCGAATGCATGTTTATTTGATTACGTGATTCTTTAATCGCATCTTTATTGATTTTTTTCAACTTGTGTAAAATCGGATATAACAATTTATCAGATGCTATGAAAATTAATTCGTAAAATCCAGCAACATATAAAATTGTATGCAAATTAGCCAGGTAAAGTTCAGATGTTAGGATATTGTATTCGGTTAACTTGGCTAAAAACGCAGGATAAAATGTACCCGATGGTTTTGGTATTGATAAGATATACTTTATTAAGCAGTTGATCATAATTTTATTTATTTATTTATTTTTTTTGTTTTTTTTGTTTGTTTGTTTATTATATATTTGCTTTCTTTATTATCTTGTGAATTAAACACACAGTTAATTATATGATACTATTATTACCAGAGTGACAGTTGGAAAAAAAAAAAACATCTATTCAATCTAAAGATAAAGTTTTTAATAAAAATATGTAAAAATTTATTGATAAACAGATCTAAAACTGAAAACGGCGAGTTTTGTCAGGTTTTTTATTTTCTCTCCAAACAAATAAAAAAAAATAAAATAAAAAAAAAATAAAAATAAAAATAAAAAAAAAAAACAATGTATTAAAACGTTCTTTAGAAACATGCGTAAATATACGAGAAATCAACAAATACACAGCAAATCCAGTCAAATGTCAAGCCAAAATCACTCAATCAAACTTAAGTATTCATCACCTTAATTCAATTGTATATAAACGTTCCATCTTTTGTTATTTTTTAAAAAAGAAAGGAAAAAAAAAAAAAAAAAATTAAAAAGATGGAATTTACAATAAATACATAGAAAAGTAAATATGCATTAACCAAACTAACAAAAAATGTTATATATATATATATATATAATTTTTGTATACTAGAACTAAATCAGAAAATCCAGATAAAGTTTTTCTTTTCTTTTCTTTTCTTTTCTTTTCTTTTTTTTTTCAATATTATTTTTGCCGTATGACATATAATGTCACGTTACACCTCATTTCTTATTATTGTTCACATTTTGTGCATCTTTGTTAGCTAACAAAACGGCAGCCCTATTCATTTGGACAACATTGGCAATTTGTTTAAAAATATACCCTGGCAAACAAATTATGGTAGTGTAAATACCCAAAGTGTACCAACATTTCCTATCAACAAAACTACACCAATACAAAGCCATGTAAAATAATTCATTGAATGCGCAAATAGTAAACAAAACATCTCTTCTACTATAATATAAATTCAATAACCATTGCTCCTTTTCAATATCCTTGTGCGACTTGCCACCGCCAGTACTTAATGTAGCATACATATGCATATAATGACTACATAAGTCCAAAGCATTGGCCATTTGAAAAAAAGGCATCAAATAAGAAGGGTACACACTAGAAAGATAAATGATTAAACATGCAGTAGTACTTCTATCTGCTATCATATCTAAAACTGCACCAAATCCGCTACATTGGTTATATTTACGTGCCATAGTCCCATCTACTGCATCCAATAAACAAGAAATACCATATATTAAAGTAGTTAATAGTGGACAACTTTTCATAAAAAATAACGATAGCACCATTGTAATTATACGAGCATATCCGATTTTGTTTGGTATATATTTGAAAATATCACTAGCAGTGACATTTAATGATCGTTGATTTTTGACAGTGGCCATCTCAATTGTGTGTGATTATTCTAGAGTTGTAAAAGATTTTTGATTTTTTTTTGATTTGTTTTGGATAGCATTTCCTTATTTTAAATAAAGTAAGAAAAATAGCAATAATGTTGGTAAATTATGAAAGGTTTATTTGATTTCTCGGCGAGGAAAAATGTAAAAAAATATAAAAAAAATATAAAAAAAATATAAAAAAAAAAGTGTTAAATCAACAAATAAATGAAAACTTTTTTAGCTTATCCAACGAAATTTCCACGGAAAACTCTTTTCCTTTTATTTTTTTTTTAAATTGATGAGCTTAAAATGAAAAAAAAATTAAAAAAAATCAAATAAAAACATTCCAAGTTCTATTCAGCTTAATGCTAAAACTAAACTATCCATCCTAATAAATAAATAATAATAATAATAATAATATATATTCCATTGAATTGAAAAATAAAAAAAAATAATAATAATAAATAAAATGCTCAGAAATTGAACCATTTGTACTCATCTCAAAATGTTTAGTACCCGTTCATACACATATAGACTAATTACAGTTGTTGGCGCACTTTTTAATAACGCAATATATAACCCTTGATATAAAGTTTTAATACCTTCTTTCCGATATATATGGTAGCCAATGGAAATAAACTTTTTTTTCTTATGGTACTCTTTATACACCTGTGGCGATTCAGTTAATTCTGTAATATTTCTCGAAGTCATAATCTGTATTCGCCTTCTAATTGTGTCCAGTGGAAATGTAACTGATTTTGCGGTTATACCAGCTATAGTACTACTGAACTGTCTCAACAACATAATATATGTATTCTCGTTATTCTTGCTATTACTATAGTTCTCGCAAAATACATTTATTGATTCATAAACCGAAAAAATAATAGAACTGTTCAAAGTCAATGTCACTATAGAACTGGTACACCCTTTAAATAACCCATTGAATTTATTTTCATGCAGCCATATCTCCTTGACAACATCAAACATTCGATTATTATTTGTCCTACTAACAGTACTAATATGGTTTGTTGTGGGTACATGCTTTTGAAATGCTATGAATCTTGTCCTCAAGATATCCAAGGGATAAGAAACTACACTTGAACAAATCCCGCTTAAACCACCCACTATAAAACTATGTAAAGCCTCATTTTTGGTGAATATCGAAAGATGACTATTAAAATATGAATACGAAGAAAATTGAACACTTCCATACACCATGTACATCAATAGACCAGGAACATTGCCCTTAAAGAACCCTTTTATACTATTTTCCGCTTTATATATTTTTTTGATTATATTAAATAGTTTGATGTCATTATTCCCATGCAGAGTGGATCTTGTAGTTTTTTTAGTTGCAATATTTCGAGGTAGTAATTGGTAATGTATTTTAATCACATCTAGTGGTGCAGTAAAAGTTCTAGCCACGATACCAGAAAGAGATCCTGCTATAAGAGATTTATAAAATGGTACATCTACTCCGCTGCGCAAATGATCCAAAGTCATTAGCCAATATACTGATGCTATTTTCTTGTTTGGAAACTTTTTTTTTTCTTCCTTTTCCTTTTCCTCTTCCTTTTCAATCTAACTTTTAATGATTTACAAAACTAGCCATTAAAAAAAATACATTTAAAAAATAAAGGGTTTTTTTTCTCTTCGTCATTCAATCAAACGAAGAAAAAGAAAAAGAAAAAGCAAAAAAAAAAAACAAAAAACTAAAAAAGGTCCTACCCGGACTCGAACCGGGGTTGTTCGGATCAAAACCGAAAGTGATAACCACTACACTATAGAACCAAAACTAACAATTGGTGCCATAAAATGGTTAGCCACACTCCGCATTAGTACATCCATATATTTAAAGCTAGATGGAATATAAATTTAAAAAAAAAAGAAAAAATATGCCTTTTTTTTTTTTTTTTTTTTTTTTTTTTTTTACTTTTCTCTTTCCTTTTCTTTTCTTTTCTTTTCTTTTCTTTTCGCTTTTCTTTTTCTTCCTTCTTTCTTTCCTTTTTCCCCTCCAGACAATCACCTTAGATATCAACTACAATTGTAGAAATTACAAAAACCTAAAGCGACAAAAATTCTATAATAATTACTACAATGACAAAGCTATACGATATCCAGTCGTCTCTACTATTAAATGTAGATGGTTCATGTGAATATAATACACCAAACATCAAAGTTCTTGCAGCAGTAACAGGTCCAATTGAACCCAAAGCAAGACAAGAAATTCCTCAACAATTAGCCCTAGAAATTGTAGTTAAACCATGTGTAGGTATAGGCCCTACTCCAAGAGAGGTTTTAATTCAAGATAAAATACATGCTGTATTACAACACGTTTTGTGTAAATATTTATACCCAAGAAAATTATTACAATTAACTTTCCAAATAATACAAAATTCATATTTTACTCCTTCTGATAACAACATTACTCATACTATCAACAGCAACAAAAACATTGGTATCGATCCTTCCACTTTTTGTGAGCTAAGCACATGTTTAAATTCTGCTTTTATAGCACTATTAGACTCAGGCATTGGATTACAAACTTCATATGCAAGCTGTTGTATTGGTATAGTTACTGATTCAGCTGCTAAAGACAAACTGATTGATTTGACCACCCAATTCCCCGAATCGACTTTAAAAAGCTGTCACGTAATTGTATTAGAAATTAATGACGCCAAACAAATTTCTAATGTCCTAATGATCGACAGTGCAGGCAGTTTCACAGAAAAAGATTTATTAAATGTTCTAACGTATGCAGAAAATCGTGCCATAGAAAAAATGGCTATTTTTAGGAGTGTTATAAGTTCAAAGTTGCAAAGGGATTTTATATGGAGAGAATAATGTGTCTTACATATAAATAACCATTCCTTTTTTTTTTTTTTTTCATTGTACATTATTACCAGTAATATTTACTAAGTTAAATTAATTTCATCTAATTTTAATATATATACACATATATATATATATATTCAATTCTTTTTCTTTTTTTTTCTTATCTAATATCATATAATTACAACAATAACAATACTAATAATAATAATGAAATCATATTTTCAAACGTTCTAAATTGGCAATGGTAGCTTCGAAACCCTCAATTTCAGCGATTGTGTTTTCCAATCTATTGGTGTTTTGTGCTTTAGACTCCTCATTGGCCTTCTTGGCGTAATCTTTACTGTTCAAAGTTTTCTCAATGGTTGATTTAGTTTTTAATGCTTTATCCAACTTCTTTTTGGTCTTGGAAATCTCAGCGTCAATGTCAACATGTCCTTTAACTAAAACATGAACATTAACTTCAGCATTGATTGCCTCTAAAACGCAGCCTCCTGGAACTTCAGAAGCCTTTCTAACAACATTGACTTCATCAATTGCCTTAATCAAAGATACAATAGATTCCTTTTGCGAAACAGCTGTCTCAAATAGACTTTCAGTTTCAATAAAAACTTTCCCATTCTTTAAGATATTATATTGAGATAACAAAGAACGAGCGCCCTTAGTTATATCCAAAACTAAATCATAATCAGCAGCTGCCGCTTTGTTGTCATATTCAGACTTGTATACTGGATAAGCGGCTTTGACAATAGTTTCACTAACTTCAGATGCTCTTTTTGGTAAACGTTGCCACATTTCTTCAGAGATAAATGGCATAAATGGATGAATTAACTTCAAAGCATTGTCCAACAAAATGTATAAAGTATCTTTAGCAGACTTCTTTTCAACATCTGTACCTTCGTTAATCAAATGTTTGGAGTTCTCAATATAGACATCACAAATCAAGTACCAGAACTCATAAATAGCACTAGTAGATGTCAAGAAATCACGCTTGTCCAAACTTTCATTAACAATCTTAGATGTTTGATTCAACTGATATAAAATCCATTTTTCAACTAAAGATTCATTGCCTGTCAACTTTTCAACTGGAGAAGGTTTGTAATCATCACCCAATCTCATTAATGCAAATTTAGTAGCTTGGTAGATTTTGTTACAGAATTTTCTGTAACCTTCAACACGTAGGATATCCAAGTTAATATCACGACCACCAGTAGTATAAGCACATAAGGCAAATCTCAAGGCATCAGTACCACATTGTGGAACACCGTTTGGATAAGATTGCTTTTGACCAATCTTAGCTTTTTCAATTTCCCTTGGATCCAAATTCCCATTCAATAATTTAGCATGTAAATCTTCCAACTTGATACCATTAATAACATCTAATGGGTCAATAACATTACCCAAAGATTTGGACATCTTACGACCTTGAGCATCACGAACCAAAGAGTGGCAAAAAACTTCTTTGAATGGAACACTGCCAGTCAACTTAATCCCCAACAAGATCATTCTAACAACCCAGAAAAATAAAATATCCCAACCAGTTTCTAACATAGAAAATGGGTAAAAAGTTTCCATATCAGCTGTTTTTTGTGGCCAACCTAAAGTGGAAAATGGCCACAACCCTGATGAAAACCAAGTATCCAAAACATCTTCATCCTGTTCCAAACTAAATTCAACACCTGGGAACTTCTTGGTAGCCTTTGACAAAGCTTCTTCTTCTGTTCTCCCAGCAACCCAGTATTCACCGGTAATTCTTCTTTCATCATTTTCCTCTTCCGTTGAACCTTTAATATTGACAAAGTAAACTGGACAACGATGACCCCACCATAACTGTCTGGAGATACACCAATCCTGAATATTTCCCAACCAATGGAAATACTCTGCTTCAGAAGATTTTGGAGTTATAGTGATGTCACCCTTTTTGACGGCAGAAATAGCTTCTTTAGCCATACTAGCTTGGGCAACCCACCATTGTGGTTTCAACAAAGGCTCAATGACATCACCAGATCTCGAACAAGTTGGAATAGTCATCTCATTATCTTCTTGACCAACAAACAAACCTTTTTCCTTCAATAATTCAATAACCTTCTTTCTAGCATCAAATCTCTTCATACCTCTCCATTCTGGACCACAATTCTCGTTCAATTTACCATCATCTGTTAAAATGTTAATAAACTCCAAGTCGTGACGTTTACCAGTGTTGTAATCGTTTGCGTCATGGGCCGGTGTGATCTTGACAGCACCAGTACCAAATTCCATATCAACAGCTTCTGAATCAGTGATAATTGGAATTTGACGATCCAAAAATGGATGTTGAGCAAATTTACCATGCAAGTGCTTGTAACGAACATCATCAGGATGGACAGCAATACCGGTATCACCAAATAAAGTTTCTGGACGTGTGGTAGCAATGATTAACTCTTCGTCTGAACCTACAACTGGATATGCAAGAGACGTCAAAACACCAAATTCAACTGGCTCATCATAACCTGGAACTTTCAACAAAGTTTTACCCTTAATATCCTTGTTTTCAACTTCTAAATTAGAAATCGCAGTGTTTAACTTGACAGACCAGTTAACTAACCTTGAAGAACGATAGATGACCCCCTCATCATGCAATCTAACAAAGGCCTCCACAACAGACTTGGATAAATTTTCATCCAAGGTGAAAGCCTCACGAGTCCAATCGTAAGAAGCACCTAGCCTTTTAAATTGGTTTTTGATACTTTGATGATACTCTTCTTTCCACTCCCAGATTCTAGAAACAAAGTCTTCTCTTGTAAAATCGTGACGTGTTTTCTTTTCGGTAGCCCAGATTTTTTTTTCAACAACAGATTGTGTAGCAATACCGGCATGATCAAAACCAGGCAAAAATAAAACAGTCTTACCTTTCATTCTGTTGTATCTAATCAAAGAATCTTGAATTGCAACAGTCAAAGCATGGCCAATATGCAAGGCACCAGTAACATTTGGTGGTGGTGCTGGAATACAAAATAAACCTTCTGGTTTGATTTTACCATCTTTAGTAAATTCTGGTTCAAAAAATTTGCTCTTAACCCACCATTCGTACCAAGAAGATTCGACGTTGTGTGGATTGTAAGCCTTCAAAGATGGATCGTCTAAGCTAACCAAAATTTTCTTTTCACCTGAAATGGTTTTGTCAACAAACTCTGGAATCGATTCAACTTCCTTCTTTTTTTTTTCTTTTTTTGGAGCACCTTTAGAATTATTACTATTAGCAGAGGCTTGTTTTTTGGCTTGTTTAGCCAAAAACTTTGCTAGTTTTTCAGCTTTCTTTCTTTCTTTTTCAATTTCTTTTGGGGTTTTTGGAGTGCCATCCTCCTTCAATGGATTAATTGTGATTTCCCCCGTTTTTGGATCAATATTTGGTGCTTTACAATCAGTAGAAGACATTTTATGTTTAAACCTTGCTTGTTTGATACAGTGACAAAAATTTCCACTTGTACTTATAGATGATAGTATTACTAATTTATTGGTAATATTATAGCGACAAAGTTGATTATATTTTATTTTTATAAGTAAAGTTTTAAACATTACTTATTTATATTGCTTACAAGCGTAAAACCAAGTAAAAGTTGGTAAAATATTTCACCTTGTGGAAAACTGTTGAAGAACAAAATTAAAAAAAAAAAAAATTTTTTTTGTCATATTTTTCATTTTTTTTTTTTGTCATATTTTTCGTTTTTCTTTTAGATAAAAAAAAATTAAATATTATAAAAGTTTAAGCCGGCCATTTTGTTCCGAATATTCATTTCTTTGTTGTTCGGTTATTTTGTAGTTTCGGACTTTATGTTTTAATCGTTTCTTTTTTTTTTTATTTTTATTTTTTTATTTTAATTATTTAGAAATTTGATATCTAAATTAAATTAAACTTTTTATTATATCATCACACACATTCTCAAATTTTGTTTTTTTCTTTTTTTCTTTTTCCCTTTAGGCATTAGACTAAATCTAATCACATCTTAACTTTTCTTTCCAATTTTGTTTTTAATTAAAAAAAAAAAAATAAAAAAAAAAAAAATCTCAATACAATAAATATACTTTAATTCAACAAGAATGTCACGTATTATTGTAAAAAATTTACCCAAATATGTGGATGAGAATCGTTTAGAGAATCATTTTTTAAAACGATGTGAATCTTTACATCCATCTTTAAAAACCTCAACTAAATTGATCACTGATGTTAGGCTATTAAAGGATAAAGATGGGAATAGTCGTAAATTTGCATTTATTGGCTACTTAAATGAATCTGATGCATTTGATGCAATCAAATATTTTGATGGGAGTTTCATTGATACTGCTAAAATCCAAGTTTCACAGGCAAAATCGTTTGTTGATCCAAGGGTTCCCAAACCAATGAAGGAAAAAAAGAGAGAAGCTTTAAAAAGATTGAGAGAAAAGGAAGAACAACTTTTAGAAGAAAAGGAAATGGAGAATAATAGTAATAAAAAATTAAAATCAAATGAAATTGTAAATCATAAAAGTTCTATTGATAAAGAAGTTGAAAAAAATAGATTGTTACGTGAATTTATGGAAACTATGAATCCAAATAAACAATCAAAATCTTATAACGAGTTATTGGCCAAAGACAAACCTGAAAAGAGCGAAAATAGTATTATTACTATGGATGCTGAACATAATACAAATGAAGAGGATGCTATACCTTCCAACCCTTTATTAGCCACTGTAATGGGTTTGAAAAATAAAAATCTAAAAGAAACTGGTGAAGAAAGCGATGATGAATATTTGGATCTTCATCAAAAGGAGCAAAAAGATGCAGAAATTGTCACCAACGAAAAAGAGGAGGAATCTGCTAAAGAGGACGAACAAATGGTAAGCTTAGATGCCTTTGAATCTACATCAGATGGCTTAGCTAAAGATGAACAAGTTACTGATCTTGATTGGCTCAAAAATAGGAGAGTTAGAATACGTGAACGTGGCTTGGATAAGGCCACCAAAGACGAAGATGTTAAGTCTGAGAAAGAAAAAGATAATCACGAGGAAAAAGAAGTTCAAAATGTGGTTGTAGATCAGGAGGAGATAAATATTACAAAAATTAAAGAAACTGGCCGTTTGTTTTTACGTAATATTCTTTACACTTCTACAGAGGATGATTTCAGAAAACTATTTTCTCCATTCGGAGAGTTGGAGGAAGTTCACATTGCCTTGGACACTAGAACAGGCAAGTCTAAAGGGTTTGCTTACATTTTGTTTAAAAATCCAGAAGATGCAATACAAGCTTATATCGAACTAGATAAACAAATTTTCCAAGGTAGGTTGCTTCACATTTTACCAGCAGATGGTAAAAAATCGCATAGGCTAGATGAGTTTGATTTGAAGAATATGCCATTGAAAAAGCAGAGGGAGTTGAAAAAAAAGGCAAGTGCTTCCAAACAAACTTTCCAGTGGAATTCCTTGTATATGAACCAAGATGCCGTTTTGAACAGTGTGGCAGCAAAGCTTGGCATGAAAAAATCCGAATTACTAGATCCAGAGAGTACTAGCTCTGCAGTCAAACACGCATTGGCTGAAGCCTCTGTTATTGGAGATGTTCGAAAATATTTTGAAAAGAAAGGTGTTGATTTAACTAGTTTTGAAAACACCAAACGTGACGATTCTGTTTTATTGGTTAAAAATTTCCCATATGGAACAACCAAAGAAAATTTAGCTGAATTATTCTTGCCGTTTGGCAAATTGAAAAGATTATTGCTTCCCCCTGCAGGTACAATAGCCATTGTACAATATAGGGATATCACGAGTGCTAAGGCCGCTTTTACAAAGTTGTCTTATAAAAGGTTCAAAGATACTATTTTATATTTGGAAAAAGGTCCAGTCGGGTGTTTTACAAGGGGTCCCGAAGGCGATGAACTTATTGACTCAAATGAGGAAGAAACATATGAAATTGAAGTTAAAGAAATCAAACCATCCATGGTGGATATTATTAGCGATTCCCAAGCTAAAGAAATGCATGTTGACGGTCCAACTACTTCAATATTTGTCAAAAACTTAAATTTTACAACAACCTCTCAAGATTTGGTTGCCAAATTTAACACCTTTGACGGATTTGTTGTCGCTCAAGTTAAAACCAAACCAGATCCAAAAGATAATAGTAAAACATTGTCTATGGGATTTGGTTTTGTTGAATTTAAAACGAAGGACCAAGCAGATACTGTTATCAAAACAATGGACGGTGCTGTAATTGATGGTCATAAAATACAGTTGAAATTATCACACAGGCAGAATGCGTCTGCTGGTAGTAGTTCCAATTCGAAGAACAAAGGTAAACCTAGTTCTAAAATTATTGTTAAGAACTTACCATTTGAAGCCACTAGGAAAGATGTATTTGAATTATTTGGTTCTTTTGGCCAATTGAAATCAGTTAGGGTTCCAAAGAAGTTTGATAAATCTGCTAGAGGTTTTGCCTTTGTTGAGTTTTTGTTGCCAAAAGAAGCCGAGAATGCAATGGATCAATTGCAAGGTGTCCATTTATTAGGTCGTAGACTAGTTATGCAATATGCCGAACAAGACGCTGAAGATGCGGAGGAAAAGATTGAAAGAATGACTAAAAAGGTTAAGAAACAAATGAATACTAGGGAATTGGCTAATATGAGAAATTCTACAAGGGGCAAGTTTGATATTGGTAAAGAGGATGACAAGGACATTGATTTTTAAAATCTAAATATATATTTACAACATAAAATAATAAATAGGATAGTAATTAGCGCTATATATATATATATATATATATATATTGAATTAAAATTTTATCTTTAGTTAAAATTAGCTTGCATCAGTGAAATCAAATTCTCTAAAAAGTTCCTGAAATTGTTGGGCATTTTTAGTTTCTTTTTCCTTAGATTCAAAGCAAATTTTAGAATCCCATTTAATACGTTTTGGTTGGTTCAAAATATAAGCCAAAACCCTTCTTCCAAATTGTAAGTCCAGTCTGTGTTGTGGATCAAAGATAGAATAAAATATTTCGACTTCGCCATCACTTTTGTGTACTTTGAACTGGAAATAATTAGATGAAGGATTATTTATTAATTTTTTATAATCCTCATCATCTACCGAATGGATTTTTTTGAAATTTAATTTGGCATTGGAAGTGTATTTTTCGTTGTTGGAATGAATATGTTTCTCTAATGAAATATTAAATTTATCCAGATATTTGTTTGGAACTGGATAAACTTGTAAGTGATAATGCACAGCATTTTCAAAATTAATTTCAGAAACAATGATAGACATATCAAATTTGGCAAACATTTTACACAAGGCTTGTTCAAATTGAATAATTTCTTTATACAATGATGTTTCGAATACATGGCTTGATGGCTTTATTCTACAATTTAATTTTGGAATATGTTCGATAGAAGTAATAATACAATGTCCAGGAAATGGTAATCCTTGCTGAGGAACAGTCAGTGGACCCTTTGCTATTGTCAAATAAGCATTGTTTCCTATGGAAACTATCATATGATCTTCAATATTGTCATTGGTGAAACAAAAATGGCAGTTGGTAGGTTGAACAGTTTTCAATTTTTTTATTTTTTCCAAATTTTTTTCCCCATCAATACAAAGGGGTTTTCTTTTTCTATTATCTTTTGGCAAATACGGATTGGAACGCAAAGTTGTAGGAACTTCTAGAGATTTCAGTATATCAAAATTAAATGCATAGGCCCATTTTTTCCCCATGTGCAATTGTGGAATTTTCAAACTGCGGGCCGGTCTCTGCACAGAATCCCACAAAAAGGGCATTTCTTCCACAAAATCAGATGTTTCATTATTCGGGGTAAAGTGATAGAAAGGTTTAACTAATTTTATAACAGAATCAATAATATATTGCTGTTCTTTATTAAAGTTAGTTTCAATTTGATTATAAGAAGTAACCAAAACATCTACAAACTCACCAAATTTCGTGAAAAATGGTATTATATTTTTCATAACTTTATTGCAATCATTGTCAAATTTAATATAAGCAATTCGAAATCCACTTTCTAATTCATATATTCCATAAGGATTGGTTAGTTGAATTAGGCTTGCACTTCTATTTTTTCCTGGATTTTTTTCTTTTTTAGATAATAAAATGTATCGGACAGATGTTGAGTCTAACGTTTCCTTAATTGAAGATAAATTATCTATTAAATTGATATTAAACGCAAAGGTGAAAGGACCGGCTTTTGAATTCAATTGATTTATTTTGTTAATGGCATCTTTTATTGAATCTATGGTAGCGTTGAAAAATAATACTTTTAATAGCGATGAAGATTGCTCTGTCATTTAAATAAAATTATTGATATTAATTTTAGGTTTTTTTAATTATTTTTTTAGTAAACTTTTAGGATAGAAAAAAAAGATGAAACTTAAACTTGATAACAAGTTACATTATATATATAAACTCATTTAACATTTTTTACCATACGAAAATTGTTATAACTTCGTACTTAAAATAAACGGCGAAAAAAAATAAAATAAGGAAAATAAAATAAGGAAAATAAAAAAAATAAAAATATATATATAATGATTATAAACTAAATTACTACAAAAAAAAAAAAAAATTAACAAAAGTGATCAGTAAAAAGTAGCAAATGGATCTACATTTTGAGCACCATCGTATAAAATACCTGTTGAACCACTCTTACCCTTCCTGTGCTTAAAGGTAAAACCAACAATATTTGCCATAACATCGTTACTTGCATTGTTTTCCATTTTAGCCTGCCTTTTGAAAACATCTCCGTAACGAGCCATATGTTCCTCATTGGAAAAATCATCGAAATAGCCAACGTCTGTTTCATCGTCTAATTGTGGAACAAATGGAGGTTGGACTTTTCTCAAATTGTCAAAATCTATCTCAACAAAATATCTCATTCTTTTAACATGTTCAAAAGATTTCAATCTCTTTGTAGGATCTGCGATTAACCGTGTAATCAATTCCCATGTCCTATCGCTAATAGCATAACTACCATTACTTTTCACTGGTCTGCGTAAAACCTCTTTCCAGTTTCGTAGATTTTCATACGTTTCATTAGTGTTGCTACCACAGAACGGTGTATAACCTACTAGACTTTCAAACAATATACAACCCAAGGACCAATAATCAGCAGTAAAATCATAGCTTCTGCCCTTTTCCAAAACTTCCAGAGCCATATAATCA
Source organism: Saccharomycodes ludwigii (assembly GCF_020623625.1). NCBI lineage: Eukaryota > Fungi > Ascomycota > Saccharomycetes > Saccharomycodales > Saccharomycodaceae > Saccharomycodes > Saccharomycodes ludwigii. The sequence continues at coordinate 234,110 of NC_060202.1, forward strand.
GGTGAACCTACAGTGCTTGACGCATAGTTAATATTTTCAGATCTTAATTGTTGATACATTCTTGCCCTATCTTCCATAGAACGTTCTTTAAATTCTGGGAAATTCAAGTTTTTAACCTGTTCTAATCTCAGTTTCATACTTTCGATTCTTTCCTTAGACACGTGGCCGGCTGCCAAACCAAAGTCAGTTAATTTTATGTGACCACCGGCATCTATCAAAAAATTTTCAGGTTTCAAATCTCTATGGGTATATCCTAGTTCATGCAATGCATTGACGGCGCAAAACATTTCGCTTATGTAGAATCTTGCGTGCGAAGAAATTAAAGTTCTGGTGTTAAATAATAAAGTTCTGAAATCGCCACCTGGAACAAATTCCATTGCTAAATATAAGCATTGGGAGTCTTGAAAGGCATAAAACAACTTAACTAACCAATCAGACCTAGTAATAGTCAAAATATCTCTTTCTGTGACAAAATAACTGGTTTCTTTGGAGAAAAATCTTTTGTTAACTGTTTTCAAAGCAACGATTTCTCTGGTATCCTTTTTTCTAGCTAAGTAAACAGCACCATAACCACCTTGGCCAATCTGGGTGATCATTTCAAAATCTTTTGTTCTAGGCTTTAATCTTCTTTTTCTTAACGCATAAGACTCTTTTTGGAAATATCCCTGCCATGCACTGGCAACCTCTTGTTCATTTGGTTGATCCTTTAACATCATAGCAACCTCACGCGTACGTTCTCTTCTGCTAATTACATAATCAAACATGTCACAATAATAATCTAAGAAAAACATTTGGCATACGTCTACTAATCTTTTTGTTTTACTAGAGGAAGCTTTGGAATAAAAATCGGTGGGTAGTTTTTTTGGAGATCTTGACAAGGCATCGACATGATTGGAAGAACCTGGGACAAAATCAGAATCATCAACTTCCATCAAAGAGTTATCTTCTCTGATAATAGGGCCAGCACGGTTATTAGTGTAATATTTAGATTTCATTGGTGTGGTGTTTTCTTTGGTGTTGAAACTCAAGTTACTTATATTACCAGTCAAAGCTTCAACGGCATCTTGACTATTATATTGCTTTCTTGTGGGTGAATTAAAAAAAGCCGACATTGTTGCTGTTATGGGCTGAGTACTTATGAACAATCAAGATGGTAATTGTTTTTTTTTTTCTTTGATGAAGAGATAGTGTAATAATAAGGAGGATGGTAATGGCAAAAAAGAAAAAGAAAAAGAAAAAGAAAAAGAAAAAGAAAAAGGAAAAGGAAAGAAGAACAAAGATATTATGAGTAAAAGAAGAAGTTATAATTGATTAAATAGATCTACTAAATAGTTTGAAAAAGTTCTGGACTATTTCAGCGATCTTTTGTAAGATTTGTGCTCTTTTTTTTTCTATTTTTTTTTTCTATTTTTTATTTTTTTTAAAAGTAATAATAAAAAATCATAAACGTTATTCATTATTTTTGTTTATATTTTTCCTTTTTGAGCAATTCAACTGAAAAAGATCAACTTTGTTTGTTTGTTTGTTTGCCCTGTTTGAGGGCATATCATACAATTATATATATATATATAAGTATAATCTTTCTATGTAAATTTATTATACCAAGAATCAAAACCATCTTTGGTATCTTGTACCGCAGTACCGTCCTTCTTTTTACTACTGACAATGTTTCCATTAACAGCTCTGTTGTCTTTCGATTCAGTATCAGGATTCTCTAAGACAAAACTATCACCTTTATCCAACATATATTTTTTAACTTTGTCACTTTCTTCCCGCAATCTTTTCTTCATTTTCTTTGATAACCCAAAGTCTCCAACATTATTGGAATTATTTACAAGAGCTGTTCTACTAGTTGACAACCCTAATCCGACTTCTTCACCAAAACTATTCAATACACTTTTTTCTTCTTTACCAAATGCCATTTTATTGGCTAACTGTTGGACATAAGACAATCTGTATCTTTCTTTTATTTTTTTCAATTTTCTTCCCCCCCTTCTTTTTTTTTTGGAATTATCATGCGGAACTGGTAATGGTTTGATTTTAGTTACATTAGACGGTGTAGATAACTTTTCTATTTTATTTTCTAATTCTTTCTTCCACTGCAAACCCAGTTTGCCATCCGTATTTGATTTTAAATAGTCTACTCTGAGTGCCAAGGAACATTTTCCACCTAGAATTCTTAGAGCTTTTTTCCTCCACATGTCATCGTTTTGTTCCTGGACAAAACTTGAATAATATAGTATGCTTTTCTTTTGTTTTCCATCCTGACCTAACGTTATTAAATTAGAACTAGGCATTAAACTTAACTGTTTTAAATTTGAGCCATGCGAGATTAACTGCGATGCTATAGTTGGCCCCACTAAATTGCATAGATTTGGTGTTACTTTCATAGAATGGATCTTTATAAAGTTTGTGATTTTTTTTTGTAGTTCACATAATTTCAAAATCTTATTAATTAGTGCACCTAATTGTGTCTTTAATGAATTATTTGTTATTGGAGGCATATTCTGTAGTTGAAGAGTAACTAATAAAACCTGTTCTTTGGTTAAAGTTGAAGTATTTAATAAACAGCTGCCATCAGGAACTTCTTTACTTTTATTATTAATAAGTAGTTCTAAAGTTTGACAAAATTTTTCTGGATCATTATCTAATATAGATGATAATTCTTGACTATAATTATAAGAGGCAAGTAAGTCTTTATAAAGTGTAAAAATCTGATCTTTAAACACAGTCAATGATTCGGTTAATAAATACAAATCTGCTTCCTCGTGTAAAGGTTTATCAATGATATTTAATATATCTTTTTCATACTTGAAAATGAAGTTTGAATTATTATTCAAAGTAGTATTTTCGTAATCTTTTAAAAAACCAAATAAAGATTTTTCTTCAAAGGTCATTGGACTTAATGTGTCATGATTATCAACCTTCAAGTGATCTTCAATTTCTATATTTTCTTGGGTTTCCTTTTCAGATTCATTTTCGTTGTTGCTATCAAAATCGTTATTTAGTTCATCTAATAAAGACATAATTGGAGTTTTATTTATTTATTATTTTGAGCAAGTAAGTTCATTTTAAAATGACTGGATAATAATAAAATATAATTCACTTTGTTATTGAGTTTAGAATTATTAAATGTTATAAAAGAAGCAAATATTTTTAGGGATATGTTATAAAAGATATTAAAAAAAAAAATAAAATAAAATATCACGTTTCTTTTTATCTATTTATCGTTAAAGTTTTCAAAAATTTTTTTTTTTTTTTTTTTTTTTTTTTTTTTTTCAATAAATAAAAAAGAAAAAGAAAAACGTATATATATATATATATATATATATATTATTATTATAGGCTTTAAACTGAGTTAAAATTTTATTAATTCTTTCATCTATTCCAGATAATTGGACAAATAGATATATATTTTTATTTATTTTCGCCATCGATTCATGAACCTTTGTTTTTTTAAAAACACTTTACTAGAATATTCAATAGAACCTATATCCAACTAAACTAAAATAATAATAATAATAAAAATAAAAATTAAAGCTTTTTTAATTGACCATTAGTTTATTCAAGCCTTAGTGTATAGAAAAAGTACAAAAGCCATTAACATATAAAACATACACATGTCTGATAAAATTGTAAATATTGAATATAACCGTGTTACCAATGTTACATCTACTGATTTTCCAGGTTATGCAGAAAACACTTTTAACCATGCTTGGGATGTAGAAAAATTTAAAGACCAATTTGAAGTTGATATCAGTAAATTGGATGAAAGAGAAGCCAATTTTGATTTGATCCACATTGATACTTCTATTGCTAACGCATTCCGTCGTATTATGATCAGTGAAGTTCCAAGCATAGCTGCTGAATATGTTTATTTTTTTAACAATACATCTGTACTACAAGATGAAGTCCTAGCACACAGAATTGGTTTAGTTCCATTAAAGGTTGATCCAGATTTATTAACATGGGTTGATCACACTGTACCAGAAGACGAAAAATTTAATGACGAAAATACAATAGTTTTAACTTTAAATGTTCAATGTACACGTAATCCAGATGCACCAAAGGGATGTACCGATTCAAATATTTTATATCGTAACTCCAATGTCTATGCAAAAGATTTAAAATTTGAACCACAGGGTAAGCAAGTAGATGTTTTTGCAAACCAGCCAGTTGTTCCTTGTGATCCAAATATTTTATTGTGCAAGTTAAGGCCCGGTCAGGAAATTTCTCTAAGAGTTCATTGTATTTTGGGTGTTGGGTCTGATCATGCAAAGTTTTCACCTGTGGCTACGGCTTCTTATAGATTAATGCCACACATTAACATATTGGAACCTATAGAGGGAGAGGCTGCTAAAAGGTTTCAAAAATGTTTTCCAGCAGGCGTTATTGGAATCGATGCAGCTGGCAAAGCTTATGTAGCTAATGCTAGAAAGGATACTGTTTCTAGAGAAGTATTAAGGCATGAAGAATTTAATAATAAAGTAAAGTTGGGCAGAGTGAGAGATCATTTTATTTTCAATGTTGAAACCACAGGTGCCATGACACCGGAAGAAATATTTTTCAAAAGTGTTCGCATTTTAAAAAACAAAGCACAATATTTAAAAAACTGCCCAATTTCTGAATAAGAAAGTTATACCAAGCAATTAATAAACAAAAAGTGAGAGGATAGCACTTTATTCGTTTTTTTTTTTTTTTTTTTTTTCTATTTTTTTTTTTTTTCCCCAAGGAAACTTTCTATATTTTTATGTTGTATAATAACAGTTAATTAAATTAAATTGAAATTTACTACACAATGTCTGCTTCATTATTAATGGACTGATCATTTTTACTAAATACTTTTTCAAAAGTAGACACAAAATCAATTTTTGTTACTATGACATCACCATCGTAGCCATCGCTATCTTCATGACTAATACTTTCCTCTTGATTCACAAGGTCAGAACCACTCTGACTATCATTTGTTTGTTGCTGGTCAAAACATGTTAATTGATAAATAGAAAAATGCAAGTATAATATAATAAACTCTAACAATATATTGAACAAGTTACCCTTGAAATTTCCATAAATTGAAATATCTTTGTTCATACCTAAAAAATCAATAAATAGACTATTACTTTGGATTGTTGGAGATGCACCATCCGCATAATATCCCCAATTATTTTTAAAATCTATTGGGAAAATAATAGATAATAAAACCATGAGAGAATTGAAACTAAATGATAAATTGAAGAGAAAAAATCTTGCAGGCTTTAAAAATTTTAGTTCTATTATCTTTTCTTGTACCTCAGCTGATAATTGTTCATCATCGGGTGTCACATCAGTTGGTGATACGCCCGAAAACATCCTGATTCTATTTAGGTAACCATTATGTTCATAAAATCTTGCTCGATCCTTAACTTTAGTATATAATCTTTTAAGGATGTTTGTCATTATTAATCGAAGAAATAGAACAACAGTGTAATCGTTAAAGGCTACATATTTGAAAATTAAAATCACGTATGTTATTGAGCCTAGGTCTGATATTAATTGATTTTGAAAAAAATGTTTTCTTTGTTTATATACATTGTGGTTATCTTGAGAATCAAACATTATATTATAATTTAGTATTTGGATTTCCCTTATAGTGAGGTAAGTGGACGGGAAGAAAGATAAGTTATTATTTGTTTTATTCAGATACATCTTTTTTTGATAATAATAATAATAATAATAATAATAATAATAATAATAATAAAAAAGAAGAACTTGTTCTAGGTCAGCTGTTCTTTAGTTCTCGCCTTTTTTTTTTCTATCCTTTTTTAAGCTTAAATTACGGCTTGTTATTGGCAAATAATCCGTTACAAGTCCGACAGAGCGTAAGGATATTAGTTATCGGATTACAATGGCTAATAAAATAAAAAAGTTAGGTAGATTCCAAAAATCACTTCAGTTTTGATATTTAATTTAAAAGTGGTAGCAAAAATACTGCCTTTGTCATTTTCATTATTCTTAATGTTTTTTTTTTTTTTTTTTTTTTTTTTTGATTTCTTCTTGTAACTCTTTCCACTGTTTGATTAAAAAGAAATATATATCTAAAAGACTTTTTTCAGAAGGTAACACCGATATGACTTATCAATAATTATTATTCTAAATTACACATATTCTTACTTGCTAGCTTACTCCATCAAAAAAGCGGTAGAAAATCTCCGCACAGAAGTTGGCACAAGCAGATAGTAAAAAAAAAAAAAAAAAAAATCCGAAAAGAAGATCTGCCAAGAAATAAATAGATATCTCTGTAGGTATCCATTTTTGGAATTATATATTTTTCTATCTTATATTTTTCCAATTTTTTTTTATAGCTTTTCAGTTTATTCATTTATACTTTGTTTTTGAACCATTGATAAAAATCTTAATTATTAATATGTGTACAAACACTTCTTCACATTTGTTTAATTTCTTTTAAAATTGTTCTAATGTTTCATTCAATCACCCATCCCTCTTCAACTACTTTGTATGACATACAGTTCGACTTTTTTTTTTTTTTTTTTTTTTTCCTATATATATGTAGGAAAATTACCTACTCAAAAAATACCAAGCTATAGGTATATAAATAACAGAGTTACAATCAACATTTTTCGTTGTACTACAACTTTTTTTAAAATTTACTCATTTTTATCTTGTATGGTAATGCCAGAAATATTTATTAATCTTAAAGTTTTTTTTTTTTAAAAAAGTATAGTATCAAAACCTAAATACAAGTAAAAAACACACACACATATATAATGTCGATTTTATCTCCTGAAGAAAAAATAACACAAGGTGTCAGTGAAAAACCAGTACAAAATATTGAAATTGCTGATATATCTCAATTTACATACCCAACTGAACAGCCCGTTGTTAAATTGCAAAAACAATTTAGTCTAATAAGTGCAATTAATGCTGGTATTGTTACTGGTAATACATGGACAGCGTTAGGTGGTGCCATTGTTGCCTCATTGGGTAATGGTGGTATGGGTGCTTTGATTTATGAATTTATCGCCGTATCTATCTGTTATTGGTTTATTGCTGCATCCATAGCAGAATTAACTTCGGCTATTCCTGCCTCCGGAGGTGTCTACCATTGGGCATCTATCACACCCGGACCAAAATTCGGTAGAGTTTGTGGATGGTTTGCTGGCTGGCTAGATTTTTTTGCTTGGGTTTTTGGTGTTGCCGCTAATTGTAATATGATTGGCACTATGGTTGTATATGCTTATGGGATGTTTCATCCTGAAACTACTTTGCAAGCATGGCAAATATTCATTGTTTTGATCATTATTTGTTGGATATGCTGTTTCATTGTTATGTTTGGTAATAAAGCATTGCCAATCATTAACAACATTGGATCCTTTTTAATGCTAGGTGGCTGGTTTGTTACTGTGATTGTTTGTGCTGTAATGCCAAGTAAAAATGGCCACAATTATGCTACAAATAAACAAGTTTGGCAAAGTTGGAATAATCAAACCGGTTATAAAAACGCAGAAGGATTTGTATTTTTAGCTGGTATGTTAAATGGTGCATTTGCTGTGGGTACGCCAGATTGTATTACTCATTTAGCTGAAGAAATCCCTGACGCTGCAAGAAATTTACCCAAAGTTTTATTTTGGCAAATATTGGTTGGCTTCCTGACTGCATTTTTCTATATGATATCCATGTTTTATTCCATCCACGACTTAGATGCTGTTTTTAATGCAGATTCTTACTGTCCATTGGGCGACATATATTTACAATCAACAGGGTCAAAAGGTGGTGCCTTGGGTTTACTAATTGTTATTATCCTACCAATTTTTTGTGCCACTATTGGTTGTTTGGTCACAAGCAGCAGAACATTATATGCCTTAGCAAGAGATAACGCTGCTCCATTTTCAAACCAAATAGGATCTATAAGTCCAAAATGGAAATCACCAATGTGGGCCACATTTATTTGCGGCATCATTTCCACTTGTCTAGGTGCTATTTATATTGGTTCTGCAGAGGCATTCAATGCTTTTGTAGGTTCTTTTGTTTTATTGACAACTTCAAGTTTTTTCTTGTCTATTTTCCCTCATATTTTAACAAAAAGGAAAAATATCAAAAGGGGCCCTTTTTGGTTGGGTAAATTTGGCTATTTTATCAATATTGTTTCCTGTGTTTATATCGTGGTTTTTTTTGTTATTTATTGCTTTCCTTACACATTGCCCGTTGTTGCTGATGAAATGAACTATACTAGTGTTATGACTTGTGGGTTAGCTTTACTTGTAACAATTTGGTGGTTTATTCATGGCAGAAAAAATTATTCAGGCCCAAAAATTGTCTATGAAAATGACGCAAGCGATGACGCCAATGACAAAACAATAGTTTTGGACACAGAAGCTGGCAGTATTTCCTCATCTTAATAATGACCCATTTATGGTGACTTTATACTTTTTATTTTATTTTTCTTTTTTTCAAACTTTTAATAAGGTGTGATTAAATGGTTCTTATTTATTAAATATTTACATATATAGACTAAAAAGAAGCTGCAAAAAAAAAAAAAAAAAAAAAAAAAAAAATTAAAAAAAAAATAAAAAAAAAAAAAAAATTTCTAATACATATTTTTTTTTTTTTTTTTTTTTTTCAATTATTAATTTGTAAATCAGTTATTAAGGAACTTCCAAATGTCGAAATTTCACTTAAAACAGCCTTAATATTCATTTTAACGTTTTCCTCATCAACGGGCTCAACATTACAATCCATATTGACTCTAAATTTCAACTTTTCTTGTTTAAATAATGGTTTGATCAAACCGCTCACTACATTTTCGTCACCTCTATCACTATGGATACCTACATACAAATGGCTAGAAAAGATAATACTATTGCCATACTTTTTAGCCAAATATTTCACCAAATGATGACTAGGATCCATTTTTTCAATTATTTTGCCGCAATCCTTGGGGAAAGACATTGGCGCATCAACAGCCAAATTTTTAAATTCACCAGAACAACCACTACTCAATCTCAAAGGCATTGGTATTTTTAACTTGAAAACAAAGTCGTAATCCTTCAAACCTGGAGAAAATAACAATTTAATGGTTTTATCATTAATACCATGCAATTGGATAAAATTAACCGCTACTTTGGATAGAGCAGTTAGTCTGGTGGCAATAGGTAGTTGGATACCACTAGAATAAAGAATCCCACTCGGATCGTTTTTTGAAGCTACAAAAAATTGAATATGTAGTCCCTGTGGATCAGTCTTCCTCATCGTCTTAAAATTTGATTGAATAGTTTTGTATTGCGCCAATGTTAATTTTTCAGATAATTTCTTTGTGGTTTCAGTAGTTAAAATTTCATGTGAAATGTAATCGCTCTCTTCCGCTATACCTACAACCTCTGGTTTAATTAAATCCAAAATTAAAGGGTCCTCTTTCCAATTCCACTGGCTTAAATTTTTCAAAATCTTCAAAAACCCATTTTCCAACGATCCTGGAATAAAATAAGGATCAGCATCTACAAACGGTTTCATAGCTATTAACTCCACCAGTTCCTCGGGAAGGTGGTACAATAATAAGTGACTATCCAACCATTTTTTAAACAAACGAACAGTAGGCGAGTACAAATGATAACTATGTGATATATTTTCTATAGTTCTGGTATGTCTGATTGAGCCTAAATATTTACTCGTAAACTTTAAAAAGGTTCTTTCTAGTTCAGCTTTCAACTCGTACCTAGCATTAGAGATTGCGCGCAAGTACAAAATCTCGTCCCTTTCAGTTAAAACTCTAAATTTAAAACCAAATCCCTCTGGTGTTAAAACATTTAATGTTATAATTTCTAGATTGTTTGGAATGCTTTCATCCCTAGCAAAGTAAGAGTTGTAATCAGCGTACGATTCTTCCAATTTTTCATGAATCTTCAATAAAAATGCAGTTTTGGTTCTTTCCAAAGATGTCAATTCATCTGGCCACTTGGAACTTGTTTCAAACTCCAAAACAACATCCTGTAAAAAATCCGGATTAGAATATGCAAATGGTACTGGTTGCAACAATGTGGTGTACCGAAAAGAGTTTCCAACAGGTGTGATAGACTTGATCGATAATGGCAACTCCATCCTGAAAAGAATTTTGTATAATTCATCAAAGGATTTTTTCAAATTGAAAAAGGAGCTTAAATTCAAAATACTCGTAGAATTGGCACCAGGGATGTTTGGTAATGGTAATAATTCATTAAATTTAAGCATGTCAGATGTTTGTAGACTAACCTCATCACCTAAATGGTGCTTTAGAATATACTCTAAAATGGAAACAACAACTGGCTTTGTCGCAGAAGTTGACCAAACACAAGAGTTTACAATCGAGCCATCTTTAAACCTACGTAGAGAACATTTGGGACCCCAAAATTCTCTAAATTGTTGAACCTCTGGAGTTAGCTCCTCGCCATTTATAGGGCCGCGAGTAACCAATTTTTCACATTCTTGTGGATTTATCAAAATTTTCACTCTTACCATATCGAATCCAACTTGGTATTTTCTTTTTGTAATGGGAAATGTTCTACTATTATTATTATTATTGGCATTGTTGTTATACAATGTTTCTAACTCAAATCCATGAATTCTATCACCCAATCCTAAAGTTATGATGTTTGATATTTTGTTAATTGTAAAATTTTCCAAAGAAATAAATCGGATCTTTTCCTTGGGACCAAACATACTATTTAAAGATGCTATGTCGCTCTTAATCTTAAAGTCTAATACAATGTCGTACCTAATTTCGTCAAGTTTAGTGGTGTTAACCAAAAAAATATTTTCAAATTGGTCCTTAACAACATCGTTCAACATTTTATAAGTCTGAACAGCATACAAACGTAAAACTCTATAAGCGCTTGGCGTCAATTTACTTAAAAGATTGAGTTTCGTTGTTTTATCAAATAAAGTTGGTGTATTAAAACCACCCTTTATATATTTGTTCGAAATAGAATTTGAATTATCCGAATAAAACTGCAAATGGCCATCGTCACTTAAATCCATGGTAGCTAAATATTTAATGGTACCCTTGAATAATTGATAGGAGGAGAATCCGTGTAACAAAATTTTGTTACCAGTAACGCCACCACCATTCAATAGTGCCGCCATCAAGATCATGAATTCAAAGGATCCAAAACCACCTAACCCACCATTTTGAGAAATATTGGATGAAAACCCTCTTTGCGATAACCACAAACGGCCTAATATACTGGCTTCTTTGAACGATTCAGTAAGTTTCTTGGTTTTATATAAATATCTTAAATAATGTTCGTGAGTAGTGGAGGAAAGTATCGAAAAATTGTAAAAAGGTGTAGGTGTGATATTATCGTCCTGAACCCTGACACAGTTTTTATTTGGCAACAGTTTTTTTCTATCAAAGATATCGTAAGGAATAGAGATGATTAAATTGACTGAAAATCTGCTTTTATGGAAATTGTATTCATTTAGTTTGGAATTGTTGCTGATAATAGGGTTACAAATAATAGTTAAAATAGGGTTTAATGGATCGTTATCAAAGTATTTGTATTTCAATTCCAAAAAATCACTAAAACCATATTTTTCAAATAAAATGTTTAGATGATGAGTTAAATATGCTAAATAAACACTTTTCTTGTGAAGTGCTCGGAAATTTAAAAAATCTTTTTTTTCGAACAACTCGCTGGGCATAGTTAATGCAACATCAACAAAAGAACCTCTGGGCTGGTAGATAGCTGTTTTTAAACCAAAAGATCCAATCAAGGAGACATTTGGCTTCAAAAACCCAAATTTGTATAAGGTGTTTTTAAGAGCTGGTTTAGGATCAGCAAATGGAACAGTAACAATCTTATCATGAAAGAAGTTTTCTACATCAACTAAACTTTTATTGGTCCAGTCTGGGATTTCCTGAATCATGTCATAAAGTTTATGCAAAAATTTTTCCATTCTTAGAATATGTTTATCTTTTAATTTAACTTGTTCTAACAATTCGTCGATTTGTAGTTTGAAAATATTAGACTTAAATAACTCTGCAGTTTCACGAGCAATTTGAATATCTTGAGAAGTTAACTTTTGCTTTTTATTAGCATATATTGGATCCTGCTCTTCTTCATTTTCACTTTCAGAACTGGATTCAGGACTGGATTCATCGGAAGCATCATGAGTTGACAAATCTTGTTTTGTTAATTCAGGCTTCTTTCCATCATGGTCTTCATTAACAGAAGTGGTGGATAATTTTCTTTTAATAGTAGTATTCATTGTTCAAACTAGGACAAAGAAATTAAAAAAAAAAAATAAAAAAGGGAGAATGTAGGGCAGCTAAAATATTAAACACTGTTCAGTAGTGATGATTGTTACTTTCTTTTTCTTTTTCCTGATTTAATTTATTTATAGTTCAGAGGAAGAAGAAGAACTTTATATGTAGTAACAGATTATGGAAATGATATTTCTGAATAAAAGTACTTAGAGTTTAATAAATCCATGTGTAAATCATAATAAGATGTTGAAGATATTACTGGTTAGAGTAAGGTACTATTGAAAAGAAAAGAAGAGAGAGAGAGAAAGGAAAAAAAAAGTAAGAAAAAATAAAATAAAATTGGATAATAAAAATGTTAAAAGTGACTGTTTACCGTTGAGAGAAAAAAAAGAAAAGAAAAAGAAAAGAAAAAAAAGAAAAGAGAAGAAAAGAAATTATTAAATAAAAACAAAAAGTTAGCGTGTTATTTGTCTAATTTACAAATATTTCTAGGCAGAAAACATTTGGTTATTTTCTCATAAAATAAACTTTACACAGAATAAAAGAACCAAATTTATCAACTAGAAAGAAAAAAATCTTAGCTTATTCCTCTTTTTTAAACTTTCTTTTTCTTGTCTTTTTCTGCAGAACTTTTTAAAATCAAACAAAAAAAATGTGAAAAAAATTTTTTTTTTTTTCTTTTTTCTTTTTTAGCAAGAAAATCTGCTGAAAATAAAAATATTTATGTCTACGGCTACCATACATATTTTTAAACCTTCTCATAAAAAACTAAAAAAAAAAAAAAAAAAAAAAAAGGAAAAACTTTTATAAAAATTAAATAATCATAATATTAAAACGTTCACATCATAATACAACAATACATAACACTATTTACACTTGAATCATTCTCCTGGTTAGTTCAGTCATATTGGCATTTTCATTCTCCATTCTAACAAGATCTTGTTCCAACCCCTTAATCTTCAATTCTAACTCATTCACTTGATAAACATGTTGATTATAAGTATTATCCAAAAATAAAACATTTAATTCATGAACTTTAGAATATAAAGCTTGATTAACCTCAGAAAATATTTCTAAATTATTTAATAATTTAGAATTAATCTTTTGCAATTTGGCTTCTTTGCTTTGTAATTGATTTAAAACTGTTTTCTTTTTATTCAAAATCTTTCTTAAATCAAACAATTCCATTCCAAATTTTTCCACCAATGTTTTGTTCTTCAATTTAACTTCATCAACTTGTTTTTGCTTCAAAGCAAATTTTTTTTGCAAAACAGTTAAATTCTCTGTTTTCTTGTCCAATCCGTCCTGTAATTCTAGAATGGTTTGAGTCGAGGCTTTAATAGTTTTATTCAAATTGTCTAACTTGGAATTATTTCTTTTGTTATCATCTTTTTCATGGTCATCGTTATGTTTTAATTTCTTGGTATAAAACTCATGTTCCTGTTTCATAGAATTAAGTTTCTTGCCTAAATCTTTTTTTAACTTTTTCAACTTCAACTTTTCTCCCCTTAAATTTGTATTTGTAGTTAACACCGAATGTTTCAAAGTTAATAATGGAGATAAAAATTTCCTGTGATAAAAAGATGGGAAACTGAAATCAGTTACAAAATCTAATTCGTTCAACTCACGAGTCTTAAGTTGTCCGTTGTTATTGTTGCCACTACTGTTACTACCATGGCCATTGTTTTTGTTATTCTTCTTGGCTTTACCACCACCGTTTGAACTGGTTCTAGAGTTGCCGTTTAAAGAAGTAGACGTGGCATCGATCTCATCCTCTAGCAAAACACTTGTTTTAATAATAGAATCGCTAATCAAGTAATCCTTGCCTGTAGAATGTTTTCTAATAACAAATTGAATATCATATGAACTGGATGGAACCAATCCACTAATGGTAACTGATTCGCCATTATAATCCTTGGGAATACTACTAGTTACTCTAAACCAAATGACACCATTAACCAAAACAACTAATTCTTGGTCATCCATCGTATTAAAACTATTGATACCAACATTAGTCTTTTGTTTTAACTCCTTTTTAGGAATGTCATTTTCATTAGCACTGCTATTACTACTACTACTACTACTACTACTACTACTATCGCTGTTATTATTATTATTATTGTTATTATTATTATTAGTAATTAGTAAAAATTCAATCCATGTTTCATCTACATGATTAACAATGACATCAATGGGTATTTCTTTTAAATTTTCTTCGTCAGTATCCCAGTTAAACTTGTTATAGTCATCATCACAACATGAGCTTAAAATTAAAGATTTACAATCATTAATAACCTCATCCTGCTCATTCTTATTGAAAACACTTTTATTAGTCTTGTCTTTTAAAATTCTTTTTCCTTCCAAATTTACAATTTTGCAAGTGACAAACGAACACCATAACGGTGGGATACTATTATTAATATTATATTTAAACATTGAATAAATAAAAGTCTTCATATTCTGAATTCCCATAAGTTCCTTCAAATCAGTTGGTTGAGATTTAGATAAAAAATCCATGTTTAAATAAATTTGATAATAATTATTTGTATATTGTGGTAATTGTTGTGTTTGTGGTTGTTGCTCTGGAAAGTTGCCACGAGAGGTCACAGATGTAATAGAAGAAGAAGAGTTGTTATGAGACATAGGGACAAAAGGTATTACACCAACAAAATTATTGTTATTATTATCACTATTGTTGTTATTACTTGTGGATGAAGATGCAGCCGTAATAAAAGGCGAAACATTTGACAGTGGATTCCCACTAGCACCGCTGGCAGTTTTAGCAAATGTGGAAGTTGGTGATAAAGAAGATGAACCTTGAGATACTGGTGGCAATTGTAATGTCTCTGAAAAACGGCTATTCCCACAATTCATAGTTGGTTCAGATACAATTGTTTGCGAATTGTATTCAACGGGTGTTCTGATTTTCAATGATTGTACAAAGGATTTCTCAACAATATTGGTAAATGAAGCAATTTCAATAACATTATTCGAGTTAAAAGGATGTAACGATTGTTCATGTGGATCAGTTGAATTATTTGTCAAAATATTATTATTATTGTTAGTCCCGGTATTTGCAAACTCGGTGCTATTCTTGTCATTATAGTCCTTGCTGTCCCTTTTTCCACTAAAAGTATTAATATGGTCATTGTTGTTGTTATTATTATTATTAGTGGTGGTGGTACCACCAGTGGCCATAATGTTACTTAAATTATGAACAGCAAATACAGTGCTGTTTATACTGGAAAAAGAAATATTATTTCCATTGATACTATTGTTGACATTATTGTTATGAATGGGACCAATATTACTATTGCTGGCAGTAAAATTATTATCAAAACCGTTATTCAAATTAGCTTGTGATGTCGCCAAAGAGTTGCATGTATTATAGTTATTTGTATTTGCCACAATGGAAATGTTCCCCTCATCAGTATTTACACTATTTAACGAAACTAGGTTAATATTTGAAGTTGTAGGACTTAACTGAGAAAACACTTTAGCATTAGCAGGGGTAGTTGAAGAAATAAAGTTTGTGTTTTTGGTGGTCGTAGATGGACTAGAGGTTGTAGTAATGTGTTGCGTTGATGCATTTTCGGTATTATTTGGACCAAATGATTTATCACTGGAATTACAACCGATATTGCTGTTATTCTGTATTGTTTCAGATACTTTTCTATTCATGAGGTTGCCACTAGCAACAGTACTATTATTGTTCGGTAACCCTTCATCTGCCGTTGTATCACACATACCTTTCTTTTTAACTTTGTGAGTGGCATCGTGCTGGTATCTAGATTCAACCTCCAAACTAGTATAGAATTGATAAAAAACTATATGGAATGATGCAAAATATATTAAAATGGGCAATAAAGTAGAAAAATGGGAACAAATACCAGAAAAAAATGTTTTCCAGCATAATGAAGTGGTAGCATTGAGGGTATTGGTTTTACAAAATGGGCCATTCATTATTTTAATCTTAAAACTTGAGAATAATAAACGTAAATTAAAAGCGTTGTTTTTATTATTGTTGTTGTTGTTATTATTGTGATTATTGTTCTGATTACTACTATAAATGTTGTCGTTCTTAGTAAGGATATTGATATTGTTGATATTAGAATTACCATTGGTATTAAAAGTTGCAGAAGATAGAATACTTTCTAACAGAGGTTGGTCGTGCTGTTGTTGCCAAAAACCAAATGTGGAACGTAATTTTTTGAGTAAATTAAACGATACGCCATATAAAATTGAACATGAGGTCGCTACGCTCAGGCAGTCTCGAGGCTGATTAATTAAAGAAGATGCTACAATTGATAGAGCTAAATTTTCCAATGGAACAACTAAATTTTCGTACCTTCGAAGTAGTAACGCTAGAGTGGACTCCAATATCAAAAGCCATGATTTAAAATATACAGCTTTAAATTTATTTTTATAGCTAGTGACATTAGTATTTGCATTATTGTTGATACAGTCTATGCTAGTAGTTCTAGTAGTTTCCTTAGGTACAAATAAAAATACCAGACAATCGGCTAAAAATCTTCTAGATCTAGTGGCAACAATAAAGGAAATTAGTAGCACTAATGAGGCAATTTGGTTAAAACTTAAAAAAACAATTAATAAAGCAAAAGCATCCCTGATATATACTTCTTGGGCTACACCTAAAAGTAAATCTGATGGTTTTTTTATAGAAGTAGAGCTATTGAGTTGATAATCATTGGAAGTCCCCATATTATGATTAACAACATCAGCAGCAGTGGTGGTAGTGTCATTATTGGGGATGAATGGTGTATTTCTTCCTTCCTGAATTACAAAAGACTTTGACTTGGCTTTTTTCATTGAAAGTTTTCTTCTGTCTTTTTTTTTTTTTTTTTTTTTTTTTTTTTTTTTTTTTTTAGAAAAAAAAAAATATGTTTTATTATGGAAACAATTTTTTAAAGTACCTTAATAATAATATTGACTAATAGGAATGACTCTTATTATTTTTATATTTATATGGAAAATGCAATATAATTATGATGGAGTATGAAATGCAAAGGAAACAATAGGGATAAATGAAAAGAAATAAATAGAAGTGAAGAAAAGGAAAAGAAAGAAAAAAAAAAAGAAAAAAAAAAAGAAAAAAAAGAAAAAAAAAAGGAATTAATAAAGGGAAAAGTTAAAATAAATGACCTAGTTCCCTCGTTAGGTGTATTGTGTTCTAAAAGAAGTGAATAGTTTTTTGTATCTCTGTTGTGGTTGGCTATATTTTTGGATCACTTCTTTTATATATGAAAGCCAAGATTTGTTTGTTGTTGTTAGTTTGTAATTTTGCAAAGATAAAAAGAAACAGAGAAATAGTAAATAAGAAATGATAACAAAATAAATAAAAGTAAAAAAAAAAAAAAAAGAAAAAATTAAAAATTAAACAAATAGAATTTAAATATCACAATTGAAATGAATAAAAAATGGAAAAATGTTGAAACATTTGTAGAAGCTTTAGGTTTTATTTTCTTTTATTTTATTTTCTTTTTGTAATGTTTTAAGCGCGCGCGGACGGACAGTTCCAAACGGAGTATTTTTTTTTTTTTTATTATTTTTCCACTTATGGCTATTGTCCGTGTATCGCTTGGATTTGTTCTAGGCATTTTCTGCGCCTTTCTTTAATTTTTTTTTTTCTTTTTTTTTTTTTTTTGGCCAGTTTTGCGCAAGGGATAAAAAAAGAAAAAAAAAAAAAAAAGCTTGTCATTTGCTTTCTTGTATGTCACTCTGTACGACCAAAAATATTTTAAAATAAATCTTTTTTATTTTCCTTTTTTTTTCACATGCGCTTTGCATTTGTTTTATTTTTATTTTTATTTTTTTATTTTATACTTTTGACCCTTTCCCTCCTCTCCCACTACCACCACCGCGTTGCTAATTCCCTTTGAAAATTTTTAACTTGCTTTCAATTTATTAGTTTTCGTTGTTATCATTTGAGAGTTGCTAACATTCACTTTTAATTAATAAAAAAATATCTGTTTATAATTGAAAGAAAAAAGATTGACCTTATCTACAATCATTCAACCTTGTTTAATAAGCTTTAGCCCTTTTCTAAAACCACATCCATTTACCTTCCTTTATCACAACTTTGCCTTTTAAGCAATAGAATTTATTCCAGAAAATAAAGAATAACAGAAAAAAAAAAAAAAAAAAGAAAATTAGTTATTAATAATTTCGTCATGAGTACTGCCAGTAGTAGTAACAGTAATCATACTTTAAACAGGGATAATTTAAAGAAATTGAAAAAAGAACTCCAGAAACAGAAAATGTTTGACGAAGATTATCATGCTATAATGACTGACGATGAAGATAACATGATAAAAAATAATGAAATTGGCTCTCGTACAAGTAGCAGAAGGGCAAGTAGTATTTTTAGTTTAGATACCTCACCTTTAGATCCTCCAAATGAAACAGATATGCTTAAATTTACTAGTGATGATCATCATTTTAGTATGATTAGAAACTTGCATCTAGCTGACTATATCACAATGATGAACGGTTTTTGTGGTTTTTATTCTATAATTAGTTGCTTACGTTTCACCTTAACCAACAGACCACATTATGTGCATCGTGCTCATCTATTCATACTGTTGGGTGTTTTTTTTGATTTCTTTGACGGTAGAGTAGCCAGACTAAGAAATAGAAGTAGTTTAATGGGTCAAGAGTTGGATTCCTTGGCTGATTTGATTTCTTTTGGTGTTGCTCCCGCTTCTATTGCATTTGCCATTGGCTTCCAATCCACTGTTGATGTATTATGTTTATCTTTTTTCGTCTTATGTGGTTTAACTAGATTGGCCAGGTTCAATGTCACTGTTAGCCAGATCCCACACGATTTTAGTGGTAAGTCTAGGTATTTTGAAGGTTTCCCTATTCCAACTACTTTATTCTGGGTCGCTGTTATGGAATATCTAGTTAAGAAGGGCTTTATTTTAAATAATTTGCCCTTGGGTATATTATATTCTAATCAATGGTACGAATTCCATCCTTTTGTTTTAGTTTTTTTTATTCATGGTTGCCTAATGATCTCTAAAAGTTTAAAACTCCCCAAGCCATAGTTTGTTTTGTTTTTTTTTTCTTCTATTGTTTATTGCTATTTATATTGCCTATTGAGATAAAGCCTCTATATGTGTTTTAATAGAAAGAAAATAAAAAAGAAAAAAAAAAAAAAGAGGGTAAAAATGTCTTTACTTTGACAGGAGAATTTGAATAATAAAAATAATGTCATGGCCAGTAATATATATACATATATACAAATTAAATTAATTTTTTTTTTTTTTTTTTGAAATATCTGTATATAATAAAAAAAACAAACGAACAAACAAAAATAAGTAAATAATAATATAAAAACAAAAAAAAATAAAGTTTTATAAAATCAGATATATGCGTACATTTAATAAAAACTTTTCAACCTTTTTACATATCATCCAATTCAAACGAAGTTTCTGTATCATTGGGAATACTAGTGTAAGCACCTCCTTTCTTTTTCTTTTTTATTTGTTTCTTTGAGTTATAATTATCTTGAATATCTTTGGTACTTTTTCCAATACTGGAAGGTTCGTCATTATAGTTATCTTTTACAATAGTGGAATCGTCTATACTATCACCATTTTCTAAATCAAAATATTGTTCTTCTAAATCTTCAGCCCATGATACTGATTTATTATTAGCATTCCTCCTTTTGCTGCCACTATTAATATTGTCTAATTCATCCGTTGGATTGATTAAAATAGCACGTAATTTGGGTCTGAAATAGAATTGTCTAAGCACGTAATAAACAATGGTTAATAAAATAGATGATAAAGAAAAATAGATAACCACACGTTTAAATTTTGTATGTTCCTTTTTAGATTTTTCCGTATTCTCCTTATTGTTATCTTTATTTTCTTCACCTTTTCCTTCTTTATCATCTTCATCTTCTTCTTCTTCTTCATCATCTTCTTCTTCTTCTTCATCATCATCTTCTTCTTCTTCTTCATCATCATCTTCTTCTTCATTGTCTTCTACATCACTTTCATCCTCATCCTCTTCTACATCACTTTCATCTTCATCCTCTTCTACATCACTTTCATCCTCATCCTCTTCTACATCACTTTCATCTTCATCCTCTTCTACATCACTTTCATCCTCATCCTCTTCTACATCACTTTCATCTTCATCCTCTTCTACATCACCTTCATCCTCATCACTTTCATCTTCATCATATTCATCCTCATCATCTTCGTTATCCCCTTCTATAGCACCTTCATCTTCTTGATCTTCTTCTTCTTCTTCTTCCTCCTCATTTACTTCTTCAAATTCCTCTTCACTATTGGCATTATCATTTTCTTCATCATCTTGTGTATTTTGTTCTTCTGCTTGTTCCTTTTCATTATCACTATCTTGACCTTCAGGTATAACAATATTAATATCATTGGTATTGATTTCTTCCAATTCTTTTAGTTCAGGGGCGGCATCAAAAATATCTGCTATGTCCAAAATACCTCTTACCTCTAACGGTTTATCATAAGCTGCCATATGTGAAGCATCTTTAATGCTAATAAAAGTTACTCCTCTTTCACTCTTAACGTAACCAGCTTCTTCGCCATTATGTTTCCAAATAATATTATCACCTTCTTCCTGAACAAATCCAGTAGAACCTTTCCAGCCCAAATTATTGATCATGCTCAAAACCCCCTCATTATTACAAATTAAATCTCTATCGCCATTAAAAAAAACAATATCAATATCATTTTCTAAAATATCAGGTAATAAATGTATGCTTGGTTTACTGTAAGGATTGGTTAAGTACCATAAAACCATATCATCACATTCATGCCACTTTAATTCATCTCTAAATGAATCACTAGTGGTAGGATAAACAATATTTAGAGCTTCTAAAACGCCTGGTTTATTAAAAAAGTCAATTATATTAGGTAATAATGGTGGCCAGTTCATACCGCAACTTGGATAACTATCACGTAACCTGATATCATACATATTATAACATTGTTTAGTACCAGTATCCCTTGTATACTGAAGTAGATAGCTTAATATACTTTCGCATTGGTCATAAGAAAACTTCTCCTCGTCTACATTTTCATAAGTGTTAATTAAATTCTGACATTTCTCATGCTTGTCTAGTATTGAACGGAAATGCTCATTGGTCTCAGTAATTAAACCACTTTTAAGAGCAAATGGTAGATAGCTCAACGATTGGCGGTCTGGATCAACCCATCCATTTCCAATGTAGAGCTTTTTTAAATTAATCTTTTGGGCGTCGTCGTCATTATTTAAATTGTAATTTAAAATTTCATTCGCAAAAAATGGAATATATTGACCAGCATAGCTTTCGCCACTTAAATAAATCTCTTTTGATAAATCTTCAGGGAAAAGCTTGAAATAATTATTTAAAAATTGAATAAAGTGCTTCGAAACATCTTGAGCCAAATCACCATCATAAAATTGAACATTTTCCAAGCTGGAACTTTCAGACTTATGTGAAAACCCAGTGCCCAACGGCTGATCTAAATAAACCATATCATACTTGGTGTGCCAAGAACCTGGATTTATAATTAGTTCATTCTTGTCATTTAATCTGAATGGACCAGTTTCCATAAAAACACCATCCATGGAAGAACACCCTGGGCCACCATTCAACCAAAACATTAATTTATTATTGTCATTGATGTTTGGAGTATCAGAAAGCTTTTTAAATGAATCAGGTCTAGTAAACTTCCAGAAAAACAACTTTCTCTCATCTTCCGTTATTGTTTCGTCTTGTTCTATTGTTAATCTACCAGCGTACATTTCCTTTGGTAAATCATAAAATTCTAAGATATTGCTATAATGATTTCCATCATTTGTCTTCAAATCAGCTATATATCTCTCCACTTCGATGTAACCTGGTAATGATTCTGGATTAACTAAAAAATCATCCTTATTTAGCTCTAAAGCATAAGTAATTGGGCTAACAATTGTTATGACAAAAAGCGATAAAAAGTTAAGCAAATTTATGGCAGAAAATGATACATGTTTGGACTTTACCATTGTCGCTATTTATTAAGGGCACTAAAAAGATTGTAACCGATGGATGTATTTCTAAATTTATGAGTATCTTTGTATATATTACCATGACAGACATTTTTAAAATGAAATAAAATAAAATAAAATAAAATAGAAAAAGCTTTATAAATAGAAAAAGCCTTTTATAGAAGTAAAAATACTTTAAAAGACTACAACGATAAAAAGTAAATTGATTTTATTATTTTTATTTTCCTTCAAAATAAATCACTTAATCATTTTACACGACATAAAATATTGAAATGGTAGTTTTATAATGTTTATTTTTAACTATGTAATTAATTTAACCTTGTTAAACCGAGCTTGGTTTTTTCTCAGCTTTACAAAGCGGATAAACAACCAAAAAAAAATAAAAAAATATATCCGCGGGTGATGTGTGGGTGTAGTTTGTTTTGTTTATAACATCCAACGGAATTTTCTCATTTTTCGTTTTCATTTCCGTTTTTTATGACTCAAAATAAAAAAAAATATGAAGAGAGATTTCCAGTTTTTAAATTTGTATCTTTTTTATTTTTTATTTTTTATTTTTTTTTTTTTTTTTTCTCTGTAATTGGTTTTATTTAAAAAAAGTCATCATATAAACTTTACTCCTTAACCAATTACAACGTAAACTTCAATAACGTCTACAGAAGAAGCTTGTACCCAAATATTTTAAAAGGTCCAGCTGTCATCAAAATAAAATAAATAAATAAACAAACAAACAAAAAAAAAATAGAAATAAAAAAAACAAGAAAAAATGACCCTACCAGAATCTAAAGATTTCTCCTATTTATTCTCTGATGAAGCCAAAAGTCGTAAGCCAAGTCCATTAAAAACATGTATTCATTTGTTTAATGATCCAAATATTATCTTTTTGGGTGGTGGTTTACCATTGAGTAATTATTTCCCATGGAAAGAAATTAGTGCCATTTCTCCAAAACCACCTTTCCCAAATGGTATTGGTGCTCCAATCAAAAACGCTGATGAAGAAGCTATCGAATATATTATTCCAAAGGCCAAAGCTGAAATCAGGGAAGAAGGCGATATTCCACTTGAAAGATGTCTACAATATGGATTTTCCCAAGGTCAACCGGAGTTGTTAAAATTTTTAAGAAAACATACTGAAGTTATTCATAAAATGGACAAGTATTCTGACTGGGACGTTTTAGCCACTATTGGTAATACTGGTGGTTGGGAATCCTGTTTAAGAGTCTTTTGTAACCGTGGTGATAATATTTTAGCTGAGGCCCACTCCTTCTCTAGTTCCTTAAGTGCTGCTTTATCTCAAGGGGTCAATGTCTTCCCAATTCCAATGGATGAATTTGGTATTATTCCATCTAAATTGGAATTTATCTTGGATAATTGGAATGAAAAAGCTCCTAAACCAAAGTTATTGTACACGATCCCAACAGGTCAAAACCCAACAGGTTCTTCTTTAAGTGACGAGAGAAAATTTGAAATTTATCAATTGGCTAAAAAGCATGATTTTATTATTGTTGAAGATGAACCATACTATTTCTTACAAATGGGGAAATACGAATCTCCAGAAACCAGAAGCTCTGTCGAGAAGAAACCAACTCATGAAGAATTTGTCAATGGTTTGGCCAAATCCTTCGTTTCTTTAGACGATGAAGGTCGTGTTCTTAGATTAGATTCTTTTTCCAAGGTCTTAGCACCAGGTACCAGATTGGGTTGGATTGTTGGTTCAAAGAAACTCTTAACTACTTTCTTATATTTGCATGAAATGACTATCCAAGCTCCAGCTGGTTTCACACAAACTTTGGTTTCCAAAACTTTAAATAGTTGGGGGCAAGATGGCTATTTGGACTGGTTAATCGGTTTGCGTCATGAGTACACTGTTAAAAGAGATACTGCTATTGATGCTTTGAGACAACATTTACCTGTTGACATTAGAGACAAAACTACCAACGAACCTTTGGTTGTTGTTAATCCACCTGTTGCCGGTATGTTTTTTGTTATCAACATTGATGCTTCTCAACATCCTAAATTTAACACTGAATTCAACAAAGATCCTAAGAAGGTTGAAAAGGCTTTCTACGAAAAAGTTATCCAAAAGGGTGTTTTGGTTGTTCCTGGTGGCTGGTTTGAAACCACGGGCGAAACTGTTCCACCTCAACCAAAAGAAAGTAAAGTTGTATTAAAACCAAATGAAATCTTTTTTAGAGGTACTTATGCTGCCGTTCCCTTGGACAAAATGAAAGAAGGTATCAAAAGATTGGGTGTTGCTCTAAGAGAAGAATTTGGTTTATAATTCAAAGTAATTTTAATATCTATATTTTTTTTTCTTTTTTTTTTTTTTTTTTTTTTCTTCTATTAAAATTTTATCATATTTTTCTCTCTGTCTTTCTCTAAAAGCATATAAAAATGGATTAGGTATTAATAACAAAAATTGAAACCAAACAACTTGGGTTTGAAAAAAAAATGCACTAGCCGGGAATCGAACCCGGGGCCCAACGATGGCAACGTTGGATTTTACCACTAAACCACCAGTGCCTTACTTGATGTCGTTATCGTGACATATGTGATCTATATGGTGATAAAGAGTTGGTAAACTGGCTAAAACACTTTGTTGCTTGATCTTTTACACACTTTTAATTAATAAACTGTAGTTTATATATTTCCAATCAAATTCATAATTAGTTATCTAAATTTGTTTTGCGGTTGACATTATATTACAGATTAATTATTTGAAGTGTCTCATTCTGAAATATTCTCTACCTTAAATAGGAACTTCTTGGTTTGTTGTTATTTTTGCGTTTTTTTGTACATGTACAGATTGTGATACTCAACCATTCTACTTCATAATATGCGACGTTGTAATCTAATATAATCACAAACACATTTGGCATCTATGATTCACAACTATAACATAGTGACATAACTAATAATAAGTGCTCAGGAAACATATATTACAATTATGACTAATAAATACAACACAACAACGAGAGTAGTATAAATAAGGATAAGAGCTAAAACTATTAAGAAAAGTATAGACAGGAGGAATATCTTGAAAGATGTTCTTAATGATTGTTTTATATTTACCTTATATAAAATCCTAAATAGAACAAGAAAATAGTTGCCAAATCCGAATCCGTAGTTATTGCGAATAGTCCTGAATTACGTTTACGATGAGCGATTTAATATATGCCAAAGACTATATATGTTAGAACAAGCTTTGTAATCTAATGAAAGATAATTTACTACTCTCCGTTGCCTGTCTTTTATATATATATATATATTTGACAAAGTTATTTGAACTCAAATATCTTATCGTTTAGTATTAATGACTAGAAATATATAGAAATAGACAATCAAAATGATTTACCTATCAAAATACAAGGGGTAACGCAATATTATAATCCTTATAAGCCTGTTATAACCACGAAGTGTGACACTAACATGATAGTAACAAGTTTTTTGAATCAACAATAAAAATGTTAATGATGTAAATACTTAAGCAGAATAATAAAGTAGTGAGTAAATAAATTAGTAGCTGTTACAAATGATCTTTACTTTACATTTATGATAAATAAAATATTCAGCATATAACAATCATCGGCAGAACACATGTAGGTTATTACTATCTTTTTATGAGCTTATGAATCACTAAAGACCATAATTGGAAGAGAGAAGAAAGAAAGAAAGAAAGAAAGAAAGAAAAAAAAGACAGTTAATGCTATTATTATTATCACTAGTAGTAATAGTAGCAATTGTAACTTTTTTTTTTAAATCAAAAATTAAAACTATTTTAACATGAATATATTATATTATATATATATATATATTACTAAAAAGAAAAAATATTCCAAGCAAAAACCTGATTAATGATATTTACGAGGGATGGGAAAATGGGGGAAACAAAAATAAGTGGGGAAAATAACAAAAACTTAGAAAACAGTAAGCAAAGCCCATTCACACAGTAAATTGGATAACTTGCCAAAATCTTCCATATATGTAACATATAAGTAGAATAAATAGAATAAGCAATAAAGAATTAACACGTCAACATTACCAAAAATATCAAACCTTGACAGGTTCAATATTCCAAATAGTTTCCGCGTATTCTTGGATACAACGGTCACTACTGAAAAACCCGACATTAGCAACACTCAAGATACTCTTCTTCAACCACACATTTCTATTATTATGGTAAATTTCATCAACCAACTTCTGGGCACCCAAATAAGATTCAAAATCGTCACTGACCAAATAGTAGTCACCTTGGTATTTAATGCTATCGACCAAAGGTCTGAACTCATCATTATTACCAAAGACAGCATCGCCAACACAGCTTTTCAAAACCTCATTCAAACTTTCTGGCAAAGAAGTCTTTCTAAATCTGTGGTTGAATCTCAATTCTTCGACATTTTCACTCAAATTACCAAACAAAAAGATATTATCTTCGCCAATTTCTCTGGTAATTTCTACGTTGGCACCATCAACAGTACCAATCAACAACCCACCGTTCATAACAAACTTCATGTTGGAAGTACCACTGGCTTCAGTACCAGCTGTAGAAATATGTTCACTCAAATCACTAGCAGGAATAATAATTTCGGCTTTTGAAACATTGTAATCAGGGATGAAAACAACCTTGAAAATATCATCCAAACTCTTGTCATTGTTGATGACATCGGCAACTGTATTGATCAACTTAATAATCAACTTAGCCATGTAATAACCTGGAGCACTCTTACCACCAAAGAAGGAAATTTTTGCTGGATAGATTTCTTTGACTTCTTCGATAGTCTTACCTTCACCTAACATCTTTTTAATTTGCAAGTATCTCCAAATACAACCGAAAATATTCATTTGTTGACGCTTATATTCATGTATTCTCTTCACTTGAATATCAAATAAAACATCATGAATCTTACTTCTATCGCTGACCAACTTATGGCCAGTTAATTTCTCAACCAAATCAATCAATTGTAATTTCTTCTTTTGTTTAACATCATCCCATTTCTTCAAAAACTTCTTATCCTCAGCATACTTGGACAATTTAGTCAATCTGGACATATCCAACAAGTACTCATCGCCCTTATCCTTCAAAGTTTCACTAATCAAGGAAGACAATTCTGGATTGGCTTGTCTCAACCATCTTCTAGGTGTGATACCATTAGTAACGTTGATAAATTTATCATTACCATATATCTTGGCAAAATCCTTGAAAATAGTGGTTTTAATCAATTCAGAATGCAACTCGGCAACACCGTTAACCTTGTGGGAACCAATAATAGCTAAGTAAGCCATTCTAATTTGACGATCTTTACCTTCTTCAATAATAGAAACTCTAGAAACCAAATCCATGTCGTGTGGGAACTTCTTTTCAACACTTTGCAAGAAAAACCAATTAATATCATAGATGATTTCCAAATGACGTGGCAACAAACGACCAAAAAGAGAAACAGGCCATTTTTCCAAAGCTTCTTGCATCACAGTATGGTTAGTGTAACTAAAAGTCTTTGTAACAATGTCCCAAGCCTCACCCCAAGGCAAATGTTCCAAATCAACCAAGATTCTTTGCAATTCAACGACGGATAAAGTAGGATGAGTATCATTTAGTTGAATAGCAACTTGGTCAGGGAATTCACACCAAGGTCTCCTACTCTTCTTGAATCTACGGATAATATCATGTAAAGAGGCAGAACACCAGAAATATTGTTGTTTCAAACGCAATTCCTTACCTTGTTCGAAGTTATCATTAGGATACAAGACAGCAGTAATACTCTCAGCTCTTTGTTGTTCAACCAAACTGTTTTGATAGTCACCCCTATTGAATTTTGCAAAATCAAACTCAGTAGTAGGCTTGCTACCCCACAATCTTAAGTTATTGACAGTGTTGGATTTGAAACCAGGAATTGGCATATCATAAGCAACAGCAATAACTCTTTCGCCGGCAATCCATTCACTAGGTCTTAAAGTCCTATCGTCTTCCTTGCTATCGCTGTCGCTTCTGCTGACATAACCATAGAAACTGACAGGGACTTGGATTTCACTTCTCTCAATTTCCCATGGGTTGGAATAATTCAACCAATAGTCTGGGGTTTCCACTTGATACCCATTGATAATCTTTTGAGCAAAAATACCGTACTGATAACGCAAACCGTAACCCCAGCATGGATAATCACCTGTAGCCATACTATCAACGAAGCAAGCAGCCAATCTACCCAAACCACCATTACCTAAAGCAGCATCAGGTTCTTGTTCCAACACATCTTCCAACTTAAAACCCAAGTCGTGGACACCCTTTTCGACTAACTTTCTACCATCTGTAGAAGAAGGTTCACCCTTGTCATCATTTAAATTTAAGTTAATCAAAGCATTATCCAATGCTCTCCCCATTAAAAATTCTAAGGACAAATAATAACATCTCTTTGGGTCTCTGGCAGTTTGTCTTTGTTGAGTCTTGTTCAAATCTAAAGTCAAATTGTCACGAACAGAGTTGGATGTAGCTTGGTAGGCGGCTAAATCATCACAATTGTAGATGGATCTGGCTAATGTAGTTTCCACATGGTCGATAAATCTTTTTTCGAACGCATCAACAGTGGTAAACTTTTCAACCTTGTTTTTGTTCCAGATATTCCTAGCTTGTAAAGGAATAGCATTGTCAATGGCCACAATTTCTTGTGGTAAAAACCCAGTAAATCTTTTGATCAATTTATGTGGATTACGATTTGGTTCTTCAGAAATCAAATCATTTGTAGAAGTTGGTGAAAGCGTTGAAAAAGAGTCACGACGAGACATAATGAAAACGAGTAGCTAGATGTATATATTGGTGTATATAAACAAATGTGAAATGTATAAAAGAAAAAAAGAGGGCAGTTGATACGGGACCTGTTTTAAAGTTTTCTGCTTTATTTTTTTTTTTGTTTTTTTTTGGTTTTTTCTCTATCTTATGAACTAGAAAAGTGTAATTAAAAGGTAAATTGGTAACAATTATAGTTGAAACTAAGAAGAGAAAAAAGAATAAGAAAAACATACAATGAAACAAAAAGATCGAATCTCAAGACATTGGGAATGATGGTGAAAAAAGTTGTTTATATATAAATTTGTTCAACAATATTTTGTTTTGGTGAGTTTATTTATGCTAGGATTAATTAATCAATTATACTTTTGAGCTTGTATTGGAATGGTTATAATAATAATAATAATAATAATAAACAAAACCAAACCAAAAAAAGAAAACATTCTCCGCGTTTTCGCACCTTTGCTGGCCTGCCCCTTCGCTGGCCTGCCCCTTCGCGTCATCCCCCCTAAAATACTGCTGCTGCTCAACTCAATTTGTACTTTATTTTAATCATTATTTTTTTAAAAGGGGTAAATTTTAAATATAATGCAATATAATTTAATTTAATTTCTTTGCCTAAAATATGGTAATAAAAACAAAAAAATGTATGGGGTGGTGGATGGCATCTACGTGAAAAGACAATGTTATAACCTTTTTGTTTGTTTATTAAATTTTTTAATTATTTATAATATTTTCCCCCACTCCCTTTATTATTATTATTATTATTATTATTATTATAATGTTATTCCACATCTGCTGACTTGTTCTTATCTCATTACATTTGCTATACTTAAAACCCATCATCGGCTATTCTTTATTACATTGTCCAACTATCTGTTTATCTATCCACGTTTCTTACTTCTTTTTCTTTTTCTTTTTCGTTCTCTTTTTCTTTTTCCTCTTCTTCTTCTTCTTCTTCTTCAATCACCCCCTTTTTGGTTCTTTTATTTAATTTATTTCCCTCCTCATTGCATCAACACTTTTCCAAAATTACTTCAATAGGCAAATTTCCCGTTGGTCTCAGTGTTTGTCTCAGTGTGGTGGTCCCATACTCGACATCACTATTATCAACAACTTTTTCTCTCAAAAAATCTTAAAAGATATGTTCATAATTCCTTTTTTTTATTTTATTTTCCCTTTCTTGTTTAAATTTGCACGTGAAACATTGTCTTTGTTCTTGAAATTAAAGAAATCGGAAAAAAAAAAAATCAAATAAAGATAAAAATAAAAATAAAAATCAAATAAAGATAAAAATAAAAATGAAAATAAAAATAAAATCAACAAGGAAAAACAAAATAAATAAAACCAAGCTCAGCTCAACAAAAAAATAAAATAAAATCGCTCACTTCCCTTTATAAGGTTAACGTGTAAATTAAACAAAAACAAGTACGAACGTATATGCAGCTCATAAAAGATATGTATAATTAATTTTTTTTTTGGCAATTCTCGGTGTTAAAGAAGTAAACAACTGATATAATAAACGAAAAACGGAATAGAACCCCTTCCTACAAAAGAAATCTTTAACAGTTTTGTAAACAAATACCAACTTGTATTAATTTTATAACAAGTCTTTTCTTCCCCTATTTTTATTATGACTTCTAGCTAATCTCTTCCAAAATAGCACAATTAGGATGAATTACGTAAACTATTTTTGTTTCATCAACTTTATCTTTTTTGCTTCCCGTATTGCTATCCTCATTTGTTGCATCACCGCTACCAAAGTCATCATCCAAATTGTCTTTGGTACCTCTTATAGCCATCAAAATTCTGTCTTTTACCAATCTCTTCAAAACTTTAAAGGCCAATTTACGTTCTTCCCAATATTCACGCTCACTGTTTATTTGATCTTCTTTGACACTTAAATACCAATCAATAATCTGGTTTGCTGTTAGTTCAGGTCCGTTCACACTGTTCTGGTGTGCAATCTTACGCACAATCAAATTCATCATTTCAACGTACTTATCGTACGTAATTGTTGTTGGTTGCCTGCTGCTGCCCCTCCCATCGTCGCCACTTGGCGTACTCTTTTTGTTATTATTATTGCTGTCGTTATCATCATCATCAGTATCACTGCTATTATCATCCTCATCTACTTCAACATCTTCCATATCTACACGAATAATACTTTGGCTTAATAAATCGTAGGCTTCAGAAACAAATTCAGGCGTAATCTCTTCAACACAATTGGCTCTTGCAATGGCTTCACTCAATCTAATCATACTCTCCAGCTGTCTAACGGTTATTCTGTAACTACTTCTACCACCAAAGTTTGACGAATCATCCTGCCTCAAATCTTTATACTTTTTAACCAGAAAATCTCTCGCCTCTTTATTTAAAATAGGTTTAAAAGTGTGGGCATATTTGATATATCTTGAAACTTGGCTTGCAGAGTAGGGTGAATTAATTGCAGCATCCCTCTTCATATGCAAGTCCACAATGTGTGAAGCTAATTCGGTGTCGATTTTTTCATTGCAGTCGTCTAAGATTACAAAAAATAGATCAAACCTAGACATAATGGGTGCAGTCATGTTTAAATTGCCTCGCAAACTTAACTTTCTATTGTAGCGACCCCCCACAGGATTGGCTGCCGCCAAAATAGAAGTCCTTGCATTTAAAGTGGCATGGATACCAGCTTTAGCTATTGATATGGTTTGTTGTTCCATGGCCTCGTGAATAGCAACCTGGTCGCTAATATCCATCTTATCAAACTCGTCAATGCAACAAATCCCATTATCTGCTAACATCAATGCGCCTGCTTCAATCGTAAAATCACCGGCTTCTTCATCTCTAACAACTGCCGCAGTCAACCCTGCAGCAGAAGAAGCTTTACCACTGGTATAAACGGCACGAGGTGCAAACCCAACAACGTATTTTAAAAACTGCGATTTTGAAGTCGATGGGTCACCAACAATACAAATATTGATATCGCCTCTTAATTTAATTCCTTCAACAGTAGTTTTATGTACACCGCTTAATAATTGTAATAAAATCCCCTTCTTCACCGGTTCATGTCCAAAAACAGCCGGCGCAATAGATTTAACTAAATCATAATAAATGTTTTCATTTTTCACCATCTCCTTCAATTCATTGATCTCCTCTGGAGATAAACTGCTTAGATACAACTCTTGCTCCTTAGTTTCACTATTACTATCACCGCCAACAGCGTCGCCGTAATTGATAGCATTTAAAAATTGTTGTAAATCTTCATCGCCTCCATTATCCTCGCCATTTGCTGAGGTGTTGGCCATACCTAGAGATAAAACATGAGACGCTAAAAAAGTCAATTTATAAGTTAAATCTCTCACACCAAGAATCTTTAACCCACCAACACCACTATTTAAACCCTCGCTACTGGTACTCATACCATCACGGGATCTAGATCCCAGTGGTTTCACTCCCGGCAAATTTAACTGGCTCACATCAGGTACAACTATCTCAGTACCGGTAAATTTACATTTATCGCCTGGTTTTGCCCTTTCTACACAATCTCCCCTTAAGATAACATCAATGGAACGTGGCATACTGCCACTTGGGATTTCATTAGCATTTTCTTGAATCCTAACTTTTTGCCAATCGATAAAGTTGCTTCTGTTAACATTTAATTTCCAAAAACTTTGATTTTCACAAGTCGGGTTTTGGCAAAATGAGGGTTCAGTGTATTTGAAATTTTGTTCCACATTATCAATAATTGCATGGCAAAATTCACACGTAAAGCTGGCTTTATACAATTCAGGCCTAACTTCACTCGTTCTTGTAACCGTACCAACAATACTCATTAAAGAACCTATTTTATCGGCACGTATGTCTCTGATTCTATAGGTAGCCGGTAAGTTAAGAAAACTGATCTGGAAAACACGCTCTCCATTGCCTTCAGCTAGGTCAGAAGAACCATTCGTCGAAGAATTAGACCCTCTTACCAAGGCACTGTCATTTTCATCTGTACCGTGGATATTGTTGCTCACATTATTGTTGTTAAGAGTTAGAAAATCAGGTGCTATCCTCCTGACAACTCTTTTTAAACTTCTCAGTAAAAAGGGCAGAAATCTATAATATTGCTCCAAGATAGCTAAAGCCAAAGCACCATTTTCAATAGTCATCAAATGTGTGTAATCAATATGAATAGTACTTGAATTATAAGCCTTCATAAATCTAATCTGATCCAGGTAAGGCTTATCGCCATCAATATTAAAATTACTTAAAAAATTTTCAAATGACTCACCAACCTTTTCTGCTGTAACATCAACAACTTTTCTGATTGCATCGGTGGTTCTACGACGTGTACCTTCTAGTGGATAGCTTTCTTCGTCTTCACCACTATTCGTGCCACCCCTGTTATTAATGTTGTTATTATTTCCACTGCTTCCACTTCCATTGTTATTGTTCGTGGAAGAAATACCATCGCTATTAGTGCTTCTAAAATCATAATATTGTTGGTTATTATTTGAATAATTAAGTCCCTGTGAAGACAATGGTGTACCATTATCACCAGATCCAAGTGCAGTGTTTATTCCTATATTCTGAGAAGAAGATGGGAAATGTGATGGTTCACTTGATAAAATTGAATTTTCTTGATAATTTGTATTGTTATCATGAAGTAGAGAAGGTGGTGGTGAAGAGACTGGGTTATCATTATTATTATTGTTATTCCCCGACATGCTAAGTTAACTGGTTCTTTTTCTCTCCTGTTTTTATGGAAAGTTACTGAACTTTACTTATATGATTGAAAATATAAGAGCTGTTTGTTTATTATTATTCTCTTTAAAAAAAAGAAAAAAAAAAAAAAAAAAAAAAAAAGCACTAAAAGTTCTTAGTAAAATGATCTGAAAAAAAAAAAAAATTAAAAAAAAAAAAAAATATTTTTTTTCCTTTTCGTCAAACAAAAAAAAATAGCCTTCAATAATAAGCAATTAAATATCCTATTATAGTAATAAGAACCAAAAAAAAAAAAAAAAAAAAAAAAAGAAAAAAAAAAATATAAATAGAAAAGTTTCGATTCAAGCTTCAAAAAACCTGGTTTTTTTGATCAATAATCTAATAAAAAATACAAAGATTTATAATAGTTTTACATAGCTTTATTAATATATAGATATGTAGGTAGTAGGTAAATATATATATATATATATCTAAACATGAAATGGTACAGAATTTTTTTTTTTTAATATTTTAATAACATTTTATTTTATTATTAAAAAAAAAAAAAAAAGGGAAGAAATATTAAAGCATAAACGAATAAATGGAAGGAGGGAAGGATTGTGTTACAACATATGTCCAGATATAAATAAAACAGGAAGAAGTCAGTAGAAACAATTTGAAAACAATATATGTAGTAAAATAAAAATAAAATTCATCTTTTTTGATTAATAGAACCATAACTACGAAACCATTTGCAGTGAATAATTGTTCGACAAAAATAAAATATAGAAAATGGTAAAGTCTGAACAAATGCAAAATAATAAAAATAATACCCCGAGAAAAAGGCAGATATAAATAACACCAATTACCTGTATGTATTTTCATTTATTTAGTTTTTTTTTCTTTTTTTTTTATCGTTTAAAAAGAAAAAAAAAAAAAACAGTTCTTGGAATTCTTTATTCTCTTTTATGATAGAGAAAACTTAGAACTGTTACAATTACCAGTCAATATATTCTTGGGGAAAGTATACCCAGCACCCTCCCAACTTGTTAGGTTTACATCTGTGTAAACACTTAAATGATCTTGTATATAATCATAAGTGGGATAATCTTCTGGATCACATGTAATACTGATGCTATCGTTAGGTTGATATATTCTGACATAGTCAATAGACAAGGTAACGGGAAAGTAAATACTCTGCCAGTCAATATACGCCCAGTTGTTGGAAATCCCCAAATTTAAAATTATAGACATCGGCTCCTTCGTTATTCTTCTCCAACCAATGTTACCATTGGGGTGTAAAGCTTTTGCATATGTTGTATAGGTAGGGGTCTCACCAACAAACCAACGAACATATCCATCCTCATCATCATTTAAATATTCAAAGCCAAATCTCTGGAAATACCCAGCATCTGGTCCATATTCATACCATGAATCATTCAATGTAGTAACCGCTGAAACAGCTTGTTGGAATGGGCCACCTGCATATGTATTGATTACAGTGGTTGACTGATTATAAATTTCGATGTAGTCATAATCTGGCATATACCAAATGTCAAATGGAGCGGTTTGCATTGATTGAGATGCCAAACCAACACCACCTTTGGTCGCCGTACTAACTTCTCCTTCCAAAATATCTAGTTCGGGTGCTCCTCTGCCAACCCCTTGGTTTGGATGATCTTCACCATCACATGTACATATACTTAATCTTTGTCCCGGTAGATATGAAATGCCATCAGGTGAGGATTGGTTTGGCGTAATACCGGCATCACATGAATCATAACTATATGGCCACAAACCTTCAGTCGAAGCTAAATAACCTGGTCTACCTAAATTTCCCATTGTCCATAACCCAGGCCATAGCCCAGTAACTCTACCATAATTAGGTAAATTGGCAGAAACTTCAATGTATCCCTGAGTAAAACAAAGTTTATTCCAACTCTGTAACATCCCACTTCTATAATATAAATTATGTGATTTATAGGCATCCATTCTTAGCTGTAGTGTACCATTAAATGTTGTAGCAGCATCTGGACTGTACCATTCTAAATCATTGGTAGCCTTATAATTAAGGTCAGGTGCTGTCCAAAATTGATCATCACCATCGTAAAAAGTTCTGCCTAAGGCATTAAATTCGTCACTAAATGCCAACTTCCAATACGAACCATCTTTAGCTTTATGTGCCATAGCATCACTGGGAGTATCAGGGTCCACTAGTGAAGTTCTAATAGCACTTAATTGTGGGTAGTCGTACAATGTTAAAATATTAATAACCTCGGTGTATTTACCATGATCTTCGGCACCTGTGAATGTTAAAACTGGTAAAATGATAAAAATGACACAACCACCAAAAAATAGAGCTAAAATACCGATTAAACCACCAAAGGATCTTCTATCCATATGTTTAAAATCCAAATAGAATCTTTGTCTATCTAGTCTGGCTTCCTCTTCCGGATCAGGGTTGTGTAAATAATCGTCATCTTCCTTTTCTTCCATTAAAAGTGGGAAACTACTAGCTGGATATCCACCAAATGGTGAAAAATCTTGCTCATTCAAGAAGGCTTGTGACGATGATGAAAAACTGCTACTTGAATTATTTGAACTGGCGTCATGTAAACGGTTATTATGGTGATGATGATGACTTGGGCCAGCCATGGATGCAACTCTTGATCCAACCATTGGATATCTATCAAACGCAGCTGGTGATGAAACATTTTCAACTGAAATTAAACTGTTATAAGAGGTACTTTGCTTAATATTATTACTGCTATAACTTGGTGGCAATAAATTGTTGTTGGTACGAGTATACGCGTTACTATTTTTGTTGTTAGCTTTTATCTTGGAAGAATAATATCCTTTGTAGTCAGCAACACCATCCGCAGAGGACTCTGTGTTATTTTTTTCCCCATTATTAATTGCTGGAAAATCGTTCTTCATTTTGCGGATTAACGAATCCTTGCTATTATTTTCCGATGAACTGTAAGCCTGTGTATCTAAAAATGGATTTTGTGGGGGATTTGTTTCATTATTGCTTCCCGAAGAATTATTTTCAGAATAGTAAGAACGGTCTTCATCGTAATGATCCGTATCCTGACGATTAACATCACCGGTTAAAAACCGTTTGTTATTGTTGTTTTCGGACATGAGTTATTATGAGCTGGAAGTAAAAATATCAGATAAAAATGTGCTTTTTTTCTTTTTCTTTTTTTTTCAATATTTAGTACTTGTTTCTTAGTTCTCTTACTTTTGCGCGTGTCTATATTTATAGATATGTATATATATTTTTATTTTTTTAAAAAAAGGAAAAAAATTTTCTCATATACTAACGATGGTGATATTAACAAAAAGGATTTATTAATGAGTTATTTTTCCCTCCGTTCTTCCTTCTTTTGAACCTTGGAAAAAGTGGATAAATTAATAAGAAATAAACTGCTAGATCTTTATGCTTTTGCTTTTTTTTTTTCCCTCTCTTGTGGCTCCCTACCTGGAATTTAGAAGATAGACTTAAAAAAAATGAAAGGAAGAGGAATATGGAAAATAAAAGTGAAAAAAATGAAAAAGAATATTTCGCTGGGGTGTCGAGAACAGTGTTTTGAATAGGAAAGATTGGAATGTCTTGACCAGTTTAATTTGATGTTCAAAAGTAGAATGAACAAAGTTTTCTAGTATTAAGCGAGTAAAAAAGAAAAAAGGACAAAAAAAAAAAAAAAAAAAGGAAACTTAGCATAGAAAAATGATTGATGGTGGTATATTTTATTGTGAAGTTATTGAACCTGGTTATTAGATTTGCTACGTGATAGGTAATTGATTGATTGGTTGTACTTTCTTTCTGCGCTTTTTCTTAACAAACAGTGCCCATTTTTTTTTTTTTTTCCTTTTCAAAATCTGTAAATCTTAAAAGCATTTTACTACGGCCATTTCTTAATAAATTTCACTTGGTAAATATGATTTTCCCGATTCACCCGCCAATAACTTAAAACTAGCTATTAAATTTTTAGTCAATTATTTTATTTCTTCTTCTTTTTTTTTTTTTTTTTTTTTTTTTTTCGTGTTCTTGTTCCTGTTCTATATTTAGAAATATTTCAAAGCCTCCAGCCCAGAAATACATTTAGTCAAATCTTGAAACAATAATATTAGTTCGAGGCCCATTTATTATCAATTAATGTGCCAATAAATATCAATATTGTTTACAAATAAAGAAAAAGAAAAGAGGTACATCATTACTTCTTAATTCTGAACAAATTTTATTGATTTTTATTATTAGTTATTAGCACTCTACGTTCTTGTGATATATTAATAATATGTGACTATCCCCCATACAATAAAATTATGTCAAATGTTCAAAAAATATTTAAACATTGGAATCAATATTATAACTTGAACAAAATAAAGTAAGTCAGGGGAAATGAAATGATGAAAAATATCGATATGAAATTGTAAATAAAAACCAAATAAATAAGTAGACCACCCACCAAATGCAATGAAATATTAAAAGTAATATAAAATGGGAAAATGGAAAGGGAAAAAAAAAAAATTTTATAATATATCTTACATAAAAGAAACATAATCAGGAAGACAATAGTGAAAACTTAGAACTGTCACAATTACCAGTCAATATATTCTTGGGGAAAGTATACCCAGCACCCTCCCAACTTGTTAGGTTTACATTCGTGTAAACATTCAAATGATCTTGTATATAATCATAAGTGGGATAATCTTCTGGATCACATGTAATACTGATGCTATCGTTAGGTTGATATATTCTGACATAGTCAATAGACAAGGTAACGGGAAAGTAAATACTCTGCCAGTCAATATACGCCCAGTTGTTGGAAATCCCCAAATTTAAAATTATAGACATCGGCTCCTTCGTTATTCTTCTCCAACCAATGTTACCATTGGGGTGTAAAGCTTTTGCATATATCGTGCAGGTAGGGGTCTCACCAACAAACCAACGAACATATCCATCCTCATCATCATTTAAATATTCAAAGCCAAATCTCTGGAAATACCCAGCATCTGGTCCATATTCATACCATGAATTATTCAATGTAGTAACCGCTGAAACAGCTTGTTGGAATGGGCCACCTGCATATGTATTAATTGTAGTAGTCGTCTGATTATAAATTTCGATGTAGTCATAATCTGGCATATACCAAATGTCAAATGGAGCTACTTGCATTGATTGAGATGCCAAACCAACACCACCTTTGGTCGCCGTGTCAACTTCCCCTTCCAAAATATCTAATTCGGGTGCTCCTCTGCCAACCCCTTGGTTTGGATGATCTTCACCATCACATGTGCATATACTTAGTTTCTGTCCCGGTAGATATGAAATGCCATCAGGTGAGGATTGGTTTGGCGTAATACCGGCATCACATGAATCATAACTATATGGCCACAAACCTTCAGTCGAAGCTAAATAACCTGGTCTACCTAAATTTCCCATTGTCCATAACCCAGGCCATAATCCACTAACTCTACCATAATTAGGTAAATTGGCAGAAACTTCAATGTATCCCTGAGTAAAACAAAGTTTATTCCAACTCTGTAACATCCCACTTCTATAATATAAATCATGAGTTTCAAAAGCATCCATTCTTAGCTGTAGTGTACCATTAAATGTTGTAGCAGCATCTGGACTGTACCATTCTAAATCATTGGTAGCCTTATAATTAAGGTCAGGTGCTGTCCAAAATTGATCATCACCATCGTAAAAAGTTCTGCCTAAGGCATTAAATTCGTCACTAAATGCCAACTTCCAATACGAACCATCTTTAGCTTTATGTGCCATAGCATCACTGGGAGTATCAGGGTCCACTAGTGAAGTTCTAATAGCACTTAATTGTGGGTATTCGTACAACGTTAAAATGTTAATAACCTCGGTGTATTTACCATGTGTCCCGATACCACTATAGGTTAGTATTGGTAAAATAATGAAAACTACCACGGTACCACAAATTAAAAATAAGGAACCGATCAATCCACCAAAGGATCTTCTATCCATATGTTTAAAATCCAAATAGAATCTCTGTCTATCTAGTCTGGCTTCCTCTTCTGGATCAGGGTTGTGTAAATAATCATCATCTTCCTTTTCCTCCATTAAAAGTGGGAAACTACTGGTTGGATATCCACCAAATGGAGAAAAATCTTGCTCACTCATCAGGTAATGATTACTTGCAAAATTTTTTTTTTTATTAAAGGTACCAGATTGAGAAGAAAAACTACTATGGCTGGTAGTACTACTATTATTATTATTATTATTATTATTATTATTACCATGAATAATGCTAGTAAATACAGTCGATGGTTTCATATGTTTATTATTATCATTGTTTTCTAGTGCAGGATATCTATCATACCGTGATAAAAAAGATAAATCGGTGTTTTCTAAAGACATTACACTATTTTTTTTTGTTTTTGCTTTTTCCATCAAATTTTTATTACTTTTTGATAAAAGTTGCGAAGAATAATATCCTGTATAGGTGTTGTTCTCGTGAGTATCAGCATCCCTGTCATTGAATGCAAATTCTTCTTCTTCCTCTTCTTCTTCTTCTTCTTCTCCTTCCTCTATCATATTTCTATTATTATAATTTTTATCGTAATAATTGTCACTTCTAGCTTTATTGTTATCGTGCTTGCGTCTGCTATTTTCCATTTCGTTCGGGTTCCTATTTTTGTTACTGGAATCGTTCAAAAACGCCAGATTTTGGTTGTGTAATAAAGATTCACTACTAAGATTATTGTTGTTGTGGTTGTTGTTGTTGAGGGTGTCAGATGATGAGGGAGGCAAATTACTACCACTGCTATCGTAAGCATTTTCATCTGAAAATGGATTTTGTGACTCTAATTGAGTTAATGAACTAGCGTCATTGTTATTACTGGTGCTGGCAATATTCTGTTGTTGGGACAAATGTTCATTATTACTACTGCTACTAGTTAAAATCCTTTTACTCTTCTCTCTATTGTTGGTCATCGTTTTATTTATTTATTTTTTGATCTTTTAGGTTTCTTATTTTGTTAGGCCTAAATTAGTGTTAACTAATATTAAGAGAACTATAAGCACAAAAATATATAATAGAGACGAAACTTAGTTATTTTATATAAATAAAGATGGTTCGAACAAAAAGATTATTTTTTTAAGAGAATATAAGTTCTATATATCAAATAAATAAAAAGTTAACAACAAAATAACTTCTTTTCTTTTTTTTTTTTTTCTATTTATTTATCTGCTTGTTATTTTTCATTTTGATTTTGCTATTTTTATACTCTTTTCCTTTTGATATATGTATATATATTTATTATTATTATAAATTTTAAAATTGCCAGTAATAACAAAATACAAAATACAAAAAAAAATAAATAAATAAGGGTTAAAAAAAAATAGGTGGTGACGCTAAGATTATTTTATTTATATGTTTCAGGTAACCAAATAGAAAATTTACAAAGTAAGGCTACAAAAACAGCCCTGTGATGATTTATTTTTGTACCGGCTGGAAGGGAAATAGAAAAAAAAAAAGAAAAGGGAAAGTCAGGGTAAAAATTTACTTTTTTGGAGTAAATTCACTAGCAGAGTATTTATTATACATCTTTGTCATTAGTCCGTAATAGTCCGTATTTGTTAATCCAACTTATTTATATTTGCTTTTAACTGCTTAAAATTAAAAAAACATTTCTTTGTACCAGCTTTCCCTGTCGAAGAGAGTAATTCTAAGATAAAGATAAATAACAACCAATATTATAAAATCGTTTATATATTAAAAAAAAAAATAACGTCAACTATTATTACTGGCTAATAAATTGTTCGAATAATTTTGATACATCAAATATCATAGTAGGGCCATCATTATGACTACTGTATTGTTTATAAGCCCTTTGTAGTGTTACACTTGGATATGTTTTGTCATTATATTTACACCAATCATACTTTACAACACTTTGTAAGAATAATAGTTCCGTAATATTACTATTTATAGTAAAATATTCTGTTGCTAAATCATCCCTATCAACACCTAAAATGGCATTTCCATCACTTGCAACACTGCTACTAGCAAATAATGATAGGTCTACAGCGGAATTTTTCAATCCTATACCGCCACCCGGATGAAATTTATTAAAAACAGAATTTCTATAATCAATATCTCCATTGTATTTAAGGTAGCTTAAAGAATACACTAGACAATCTAGCACAATTAGCAATAACGTGGTGGATATGGTAGGTGCCTTTAACCCATGTTGTATGTTACTTTCTTCAATCAATTGTGGTATTTCCAAAACAGCTCTATTTGAATCAACACAATCTAATAATGAATGCATGGCCATAGTACTCTCGCAATTATTTGTAATTATGATCAAGTCATTTGTAATTTGTAATGTATTGTTACAAAAATCCATCAATTGAATAATCTCAATGGTTTCTCCACTACTGCTTACAAATATCAATAAATCTGTACCAAATTTTATAGATCCTAAGTCTCCATGCATTGCTTCGGACGGATGTAAGGTTATACTTTGTATATTTAGCGAATTTAACATACTGCTAACTTTATTACATATTTTGAATGTTTTGCCGCATCCGACCAAAACTATCTTGCCTTGTGTGTTATTCAGTATTGATAAAATGTGACTAAGCTTTGAAACATTATCATTTTTGCAGTTTTGAATATAATATCTACTAATTAAATCGCCAAGTGAAGCATGATGAGCTGTTATCAATTCAAAAAATTGTTTAATTGCATTTTCTCTTATGTTAATATTAGGTGTGTTAATCATTTTTCTATATTCAGTTGTATATTTACAATTTTTGAACTTCTTTACCCTAGATATTATTCGATTGGGTTAAGCGGGACAGTTGGTGTATAAGAACAAAAAAGTAATTAAATATAAATAAATAAACAAAAAAAAACAAAAAACAAAAATAAAAAATGTACATAAAACCGTTTTGTCAAATGCAGGGAAAAAAAGAAAAAAGGGTACATTCCCGATTCAATTTCTAAGTAATAAATTACAATTCGGCATAATAAAATATAAATGGTATTTGAATGTAATTAAACATTATATCTATTGGAAAAGAAAAAAGGAAAGAGAGAAAGAGAAAGGAAAAAAAAAAAAAAAAAGTTCCTATCAATAAACCGCTAATAACAATATACAATTATATATCTACCTTTAATATTTATATAAATAAAGACAAAAGACCAAAGACAAAAAAAAAAAAAAAAATAAAATTATATTTGCTCACTCCTATAATACTCAAAACCTATACAATACTTGATAGCAACAATAATAACGCAATTCAATACCAAGTATCGAAAAAAAAAATAAAAAAAAAAATTAAAATTTCCTGCTTTTTCATTCTCACCCTGTAAAAAAGTCCATTACAAAACAAAAACAACCACGCCATGTGAGAAACCTTATTAAACATCTTAACCATTTGGGTCTTATTCTATATAATGCAATTCCGCAATTGTCACCAACAAGGTCATTTCTTTCCGCATCTAAACCTTGACCTCTTTTAATGCTCCTCCTTAGTGGGCACCCGTGCCAAAAATTCCAAAACTTATAATTTTGACAAACCTTATCCCTAAATAAATTTTTACCAGTAGGACCAGTTGGTCCATCTATGTATCTCCATTGAAAGGGACACAATTTTTGTCTAGAATCCGACATTGGTAGTCTTTTATTTCCCCAATGTCCTTGATATTGTAACCAGTCAACCCCCAACTCTAATAACTCTCTTTTCCTGAATGGTTTAAATATTTCAATATTACTGGAATTCTCTTGTTTTTCCACTAGGTAGCCATAAAAATTTAAAGCCGGGTCCCACATATACCCTCTATCAGTAAAATCACTCAAGGCACTGAAAAACAAAGGGACATCATGCGCATGTTGTCCAACAGAGGCATAGTTTGCATGTGTTCCCTTTGCTGAAAATATAACTGGTCTTTCATATTTAACAATTTCTTCACCATGTTCGTTATTTTTGCTATTATAATAATATTCTTTTTTTTCAATCGCCTCAAATCTATAGCCGCTACCACCAGCATGTGCACTCAGCCAAATACTTTGTGGGGTTCCATTAACAAATCTTATAATACAATGTTCCCAATCCCCAATATGGTTGCCCCATGGCCCTTGTCCCATCACAAAGGCACCTAAATTGAATCCATAAAAAAAAAACCAATAAGCATCTATTATTTCGTCGGCATCAGTAGAATTATTACTAGTGTGCTTTCTAACGATTAAGTTGGCAGGCGCATTTTTTATATATCCCTTAGAGTCAGGTTTATTACCCAACAAAAATCTAGGATATGTCACATCCGCATCGAAATCATCAATTTCCATAAAAATTTCATTACTTGGGATATTAAGAGTCGTGGTGTTCTTGCCAACTGTAGAAAATAGTTTATAATTTGTCTTTAAATCTTTCTTTATATCTAGTCCGTAATCATGCAATACAACTTTAGTGTTGACATCATTATCTGATTTACTGTAATATACCAATTTGAACCTTTCCACAAAAGTCTTCACATCACATGGTAAATATTTCTCTTCACTATATAAATGAACTATTGGAGCATACTTGATTACATACTCAGGTATTTCATTTAGTACTGTAGATAACGAATCCTCCTGTTTGTCCTTAGACGAAAAATGGTGTATATGATTGCAACCAACCAATCTTTTTGTTGAAATAGAGGTATTTACTAGTAAGCCAAGTAGTAAATATGTTATTAACCGTATTGAGATCATGTTGTCCGTTGCTTAGCGCTGATAATAATTTATACTAGATGTTCGTTTAATCTTAATTTGGACAGAAACAAAAATTAATCTTTTGTTCTGTTTATTTAGTATCTAACAACGAAAATAAAGCTTTTGTTGACTAGAAGGCTGATTTATATAACCGATTTCGTGGTTTTTTGCTGTTATTTTCCCTTTTATTTTTTATTTATTTATCTAATTTTTTTTTTTTTTTTCTCAATTTTATTTAACACTGATTCAATATATTAAAATAAAATACTAATTCTTTCAGTTGGTGATTGCACTAATAACAAAAGGTAGTATTGTAATAAAACTTCGTTTAAACGATCGTTCTACACTTGCCCTTTTTAATTATCTTTGGCTAGTATTATTATGAGTAAAAAAACTCCTTTGTAAATTAATTATAGATGATAAAATATTGTACTAAACGA
Source organism: Saccharomycodes ludwigii (assembly GCF_020623625.1). NCBI lineage: Eukaryota > Fungi > Ascomycota > Saccharomycetes > Saccharomycodales > Saccharomycodaceae > Saccharomycodes > Saccharomycodes ludwigii. The sequence goes on from NC_060202.1 coordinate 279,027, forward strand.
TCGTATTATAAAACATATATATATATTTTTTTTTCTATGCATTTAATTGTCATAAAATATTGTGAAATATATCTGCGTTATTCTAACAATATTCATCATAACAATAAAAGAAAAGAAAAGAAAAGAAAAAAAAAGAAAAAAGAAAAAAGATTTTTTATCAAGGAATTTTGGTAGTGCGATCATCTCCTTTTTTTTTTTTTTTTTTCTTTTTTCTTTTTACTTAAATCTTTCCTTCTAACAAAATTTTAATATATATAATATATATACAACCTTTCCCGTGGAAAGATTCTCACTCTGTACTCATGCACTAAAGTAAGAATCCTAATAATATAATTTTTCCATCATCAACAATAAAATATAAGGAGTTAGGCAACCTATTCATTATAAATATATCATGTATAAACCAACTTACTCCTTTAGTTTACCGATTTTTATACTCATTCCCCCTTTATCGCTAATAATAGGGATATTTTCAAAAGAAGAGCTGAAACCGACATGAAGAGCTAAGGATCTTTTACAAATTAATTAAAATACAATAAGCTTTTGTTATCTAATTAAACATTTGTGTTATTCCGGCATCATACACAAACACTAGGATTTCATTCCTTTTTCCAATTCATACCAGTATTTTTCTTGTGGTTTTTCAAAAACTCACTAAACGACGGTATATCGTCACTGAACTTGTTGCTGCAAAACTCTTTCATTATATTTAGAGCCTCAAATCTATCAACTCCTAGATTATTGACAAAATTGATGTAGCATTCCACGACAGGCTTTCTTATTTTATACATTTCTGCATTAACGCCTTGCAATCTCCAGTGCTTCCCTAGCCTTTTATTAGTAGAATGGACACATTCGTTTCCATACTTTTCATTTGGCGAGTACCATTCTAGAATTATATCCTCAACACCCAAATTTTTATCTGGATTCATTTTGAAAACAATCGTCTTGTCCTTGTCAGCATCATTGTCCAATCTTATTTTTTTATTATTTTCCATGTTTGTTGTGCTTCTTGTTCGGGCTAATGTATGTTTTTTGCGTGGTGAAGTACCGAGACCTTCATACCTAAGGTTGTTCTGATCAGTATTTTTAGTTTGAATGGTAACAATATCACTGCTTTCATAGTCCAATAACCCCCTCTTCCTTGGTGACAATGATTTTTCTCTAGTTATTGCCTTTATCTCGGAATTTAAAACTTCATTTTTTAAAGACTCTTTAATTTCATTTGCTATCTCATTTTTCAAATCATTCTTTAACTCTTTACGTATTTCTTCTTTTATTTCTTCTTTATACCTCATCTGGAATTCATCAATGATTTCTGCTATTAGATCTTCCTTATATTTATTAAACATTTGTGTGAGTTTTCTGGTTTCTAAGGTCATATTTGCCCTTAGTTCTCTTTTAATTATTTCCACAATCATTCGTTGTAGCTCTTGAGCTTCAGTATCTTCATCATCATCGTCGTCGTCGTCGTCTTCTTCACTCTCATCTCCGTCACTTCCAGCACCTTTATTTTTTACAATGTGATTTGACTTCTCAACTTCATGTTCTTGTTTCAAAAAATCCGCTTCAGAATCCCCACTATTAACAATATTTTCCTGATTTAACTTTTTCTTTGATCTTATGCCTTTAAAACTACTAGTATCCGCTACATGTAAATCTTTAATATTAACGGCATCCAATTGGTTCTCAATAATTTGTAAAACACTGGAAAATTGCGAAGCCTCAATAAAGGGACAATGACGATTAAATTTTTTTGGACTAACAATTTTATTATTTGCAGAACTGCGACTGCCCTCAATAAGAGCTATATTACCATTATTAGTAACACCTGTAGTATTTTGAAATCTATTAAAACAGGTTTGCAACATTCCAATGAGAGTTTTAAAATTTGAAAGTATCTGATATTTTGTAAATTCCACTATAGTGTTAGAATCGATCCTATGAACTGGTAGCATTGATTCGTTTTTTTTAGCACCAGTAGCCAGAGCATAATTGTGATCCATGGTAGTGTAAGTGTTGTTGCCAATGGAAGGATTTGTGTTAGTGTCTTGTATTGGTATAGGCCCCAAGGTGCTAATTGCAGGAGTAGGTATATTAATCGGGGTATAATTTTCCACCAGATCGCCCAAATTATAATTACTCCATATCCCTGGATTTTCTCGATCATATTTTTCCAAAATGGTTTTGTAAAATTTAACAAATTCTTGTTTTGAAAAGAGTCCATCTTTACTTTGAAATATATCATGCTGGGGAAATATTCTATAGATTATAGGTAACCCAAATAATAAATATCTTCGTAAAAGCTTCATAACCTTGTTAAATTCTAAAGCGGAATGAGAACTGTTATCGTCGGATTCAGGGAATATTTGAGTTAATAAATTTTCCGGTAATTGACTATTAAAGCTATCCCGAAGATAAAGAGCAACTGTTTTATCAGTAGTATCCTCTAAATAGTCGTATACATGTAAAAAATCATCAGTAACCATATAAGGACAGTGGAATTTTGATTTAATATACTTATTGCTTTCATTGATATAATCCCAATCTTCCAGCGCCCATTGCAAATTCTTGAAAAATCCAGTGTGTTTTTTAGCAAAATAATTATTTTTCTTGTAAGGTTTGTGTAAATATTGAAATGCACAGCTATAATAAAGTCCCATTGTATCTTCAATTGGTGGCTTAGTAAAACTTCTGCCTCTAATCAGTGGATAATTGTCAACCTCAATATTTTTCAAAGTAGGATATCCATCACCCTTGTAGTTGGGGCCACCATAAAATCGTAAATGAGAGTAGCATGCTAGCGATATTAAAGGGTTATCAAACACCTGATGTAACGGTGAAGATGGTAAAAAACTTGATATTTTATACTCACCAAAATCGTGTGTTACAAACAATGTAGTATCCTCTCCTTCCATCACATGCAAGTCCTTTAATAGTAGCAAATTTCTTTCTTTAAATGCTAAGTTAGTAAAATGTTGAATATGGAAATCTACTAAAAACCTTAATTTCTCTAAGGATGTTCTAAAGTATTTTGGAAACTTGTTATTTAATTCAATAGTCTGATCATTATAAAAATTTATAGACATTTCCAATGGCGTTGGATACAATTGTTTTTTATTGATGATGTTAGTGTTGATGTTTTTTTTAAAGTTGTATAATTTTATGACATTTTCTAAATATTCTTCGCCTACTGTAGCATTTGCATTTTCCTCCCTCTCCTCTTTTTGTTCTTCGAACTGTTCTTTTTCATTTTTGTGTATAACTATGATTTTATTTAATAAATTTAAACTGGATATAATTTTACGATATGTTGCTATGTTAATATTATCGTCCGAATTATGGTCAATAAGATCAGTAGTGTTCTTATTCTTTTCCGCATTGATTTCTCCCTCTCCTTCCTCTTCCTCTTCTGTTTTTGAAGTTTCATATAGGTGAAGAATATATAAATGAATTAGAGGAGCATTAACTTTAATATCTGCATAATAATTTGATTTCTTATTATCGTTAGTTGTATTGTCCTTAACAATATAATTTTTATACCATTTGATGTATTTGGATTGGTATAATTTGTATTGATAAACTGTCCTTGGATTTAGCTTACTAATAAGTTCTTTAACTCTAAGTTCTACAGATTCATTGGTCATGTTTATCTCACTCTCTCTTTCACTATTTTTTATTTTGCTCACGTCAAATATTTCGTGATAGGTATATTCCTTTGAGGTATATGTCTGTAATGCTTAGTATGAAAATATGAAGTAAGAATTTGAAAAGTAAGAAAGATATCATATTGAAAGAAGACAAAAAAAAAAAAAAAAAAAAAAAAACATCTAAAAACTTTAAATAACGATACGCGTTAAAAATAATGTGTACCTTGCCCAGTTTTTATCACTTGTTTCGAACGTTTTATGGTCCCATATAAGACATGTTTAAAATGGTTCTGTATACTTTACTGATATATATGAAAAATTTCCTCCTTGGTCACATATATAATGTCATTAACTACTAGATATTGATAATTTTTTTTTTGTTGTTGAAAAAAAAAAAAAATCATACAACAGAATCTTTCGACTTTTATATAAAAGTTATTCCATTTTTAAATCACTAAAATAAAATTTGACTTTGTTAAATCAATCCAAATTTCACCATCTTAGGTGGAGGGAGTAGAGGGAGAGAAAATCGTCTAAATAACTCAAAAAAAGTCTTTGAATGCCATGTCAAAATTCAGCTTAATTAAATATTGTACAAAAGTTAGCTAAAAATATCCTTTCGTGGTTAGTAAATAGGGTAACCAACAAACCTAAAAAATATTATCAGAATTAGCATTATTATTATTATTATTATTAGATTAGGTCATTGATTATATTAAACAAAATGAAAGGTATATAATTATATTATATATGACGATAAAAGTTAAAAAAGATCATAATTAATATTAGGAATAAAAGTGAATGAAAAACAAAATTAAAAATAAATAAAAAAATCTTGATTACTGAAATACTAGTGTATAGGCGCTTATTATCATTAATATTATAATATCAGTTTATGATAATCCTCCAGAAGAATTATTTTAGAATAAAATAAAATAAACAAAATTCTCTGGAATATAAAAAAGATTAATTTTTCTGCTAATTACGGTATCAGCTCTAACAGGAAAAAACAATTAAAATGGATATGATTGGATGAACAAAGGTAAAACAAAAATAGCTGTGAAAAGTAAACATGAATCATAGATCAAAGAGGGCAAAAAAAAAAAAAAAAAAAAAAAAAAATTTATGATGTGAAAAATTTTCTAGTTCTCCCTCCCTCTCTCTTCTCTGAACTGCACTTATACATGACCACTTTATTATAAGTTCTCAAATATTGTTGTTAGTAGTAGTTTTGACACGAACGTACGCAATAATGATAAAAGTACCAATTGACAAAATGAAGAAATGCTCTCAAAACTGCTCAGATGAACTCTTTATTTTTCTTTTTTTTTTTTTTTCGCCCATACATTTATTCTTATTCCGGGCGTTGTATTCGGCAAAGGAAGCTACAATAAAAAGAAAAAGGAAAAAAAAAAAAAAAAAAAAAAAAAAAAATATAAGCATTTCTCTTTTTTCGTTTATTCCTTTTCATTCACATAGCATCCGCAGAATAATCTTTCTTACTCAACTTAGCTCTCAAAGTCTTACCATATTTATAAAATGCAAAAGGCAAAACAATCATGGCACTAGAGATAAAGGCTAGCAACCAAGAAGCCCAATGCAATTTCAACCTATGATACATTTGTGTGGTAAACAATGGAAAAGCAGCACCACCAGCAGATCTTAAAAAGACCTTGGTAGCCAAAGCACTGGAAGCATACACGGCGTAACAATCAATAATATAATTATTTAAAGAATAATAAATTAAAACCATACCGAAACCAAATGGCAAACCACTAGAAGCCTGACCAACCCAAATGACATGTTTCTCAGCAGTGGCACCTAACATCCACAATGCGATGGCAGCAAAAGGAGCGCCAATCATAGCACCCAATAATCTATCTTCTGGAGTAGGTTTTCTCTTTAATGTAACCTTAATATATTGACTTTCACACCAGGAAGTGGTAAACAAGGCAAAAATAGCACCAATCAAAATTGGAATAAACATCAACCCAATCAAATTATCCTTGTAACCATGCAATTCACCGAAAATAACGGGGTAAGCAAAGAAAAAAGCATACAATAGGGAATAAATCAAACAGACATAAAAGCACATCATATCCAAAACTGGTTCAGTAACTGCAAAATATAGTGGTCTGACAACACAAGTTTTCAACATTTCACTGATACTCATTCCCTGAGCTTCCTGCTCAGTCATGATCTTTGGATTACCAGTTTCTTTTCTCAATCTAGCAGCTCTGTTTTTCAAGATAACTGGTGCAAAAGTTTCTGGAATAAAGGCAACGATGATCCACATACCACCTGCAAAAGCCATATTAACCCAGAAAATCAAATCCATTCTACCGGTACTAACACTGATGAAACCATTGACCAACGGACCAAAAACTGGACCACAGTAAGGAGCAAAGGCAAAAAAGGCAATGGCCCTACCTCTGGTTTCTGTAGGAAACATATCGGCTAAAGAACCACCGACTAAACACAACCCAGAACTACTCCAGACACCACACAAAAATCTACACACACACAACCCAGCAATGGTTGGTGATATAGCACAAGGAATATTGAAAATAACATACAACCCCATGGACACAAAGTAAGCCACACGTCTACCGTATAAATCACTGACAGGAGACCATATCAATGGACCTAAAGAGAAACCAATAACCATCAAAGAACAGGTCAAAATGGCAACTTCTTGACCAACATGATATTTCTTTTCAACAGTACCCAAACCACCAGTAATACAAGCACTACCATAAGCAACGCAAATAACCAAAGTGGACAATATAATAGTGTAAACCCAACGCAAAGTCAAGTTCCAGTTATGTGGATTCTCGGGATCGCCAGTAACAAATGTGACAAATTCAATTTCTGGATCGATTTCTGGTTCTTCGTTAGCATTTTTATCGTCACCATCGCCACTGACATCGCCGACATCATCATCATCACCAGTACTATTTCTGCTCATTTGTCTTGTCCTGGTCCTAGTAATAGAGGTATTTGTTCTACCTATACTGTGCAAAGTGGCAACTGGGACCAACCCAGTTGGAGTTTCTAGTGTATATTCTTCAGGGAAAATTGCATTGAGTTGTGCGGTTGGAGCGTTGACATCGGGTATGGGTGCGTTTTTTGAAATACCCATGTCTTGCAAAGATTTGACAGTCTCAGTAGGAACTAGCCTCAAACTGTTGGTTTTTTTAGCCTTTGAATTCTCCTCTGGAACATAAGACTGTGGTTGTTGGGTATATGAGTCAAAAGAATTAACGGAGGAAGCTTGATCATCGCTTAGGGAAGAGGCACTACCGCTGCTAGAACTACTTCTAGCACTATCTCTACTACCTCTTGCTTGCTTTTCGTTCTTAACTGGTGGTTTATTATCAGAACTCTTTTTAACAGGAGCTTTTTCAGCAACTGCGCTTTTTTTTTCAGACATTAGTATTTGTATAATCCTACGCTGTTATTTTATAAAGTTATATGTCGTAACTAATTAAAGATAACTTTGACGGCTTATCTCTTTATGTCTCTTTTTATTTTTTTTTAATTTAATTGGGAAAAAGAATAACGTCGTAAGAACAAATTCGAAAACGAAAATAAAAATAAAAGAAGGTAAAGGTTGGAATTTAAAAAAAACAGATATAGAATAGGAAGAAGAAGATAAAAAAAAAAAAAAAAAAAAAAGAGGTTTACAATATCTTTTCCTTGTTTTGGTTTCTATTTATATATCAATAGCAATATTGGTAATAATAAAATATCAATAAAAAAATATATATATACCCTATTTTTCTCCTGTTTTGAGGGAAATTTGTATACTTTTTTAATTTTTTTTTTTATTTTTTTAATTTTTTTTTTAATTTTTTGGATTTTTTTTTGTTTTATATTTTTGTATTTTTTTATGTCTCATTTTTAGACATTTTTAGTTTTGGAAAAAAAGAAAAAGAAAAAGAAAAAGAAAGAATGAAATCAAGTTGTTCATAATTGGACATTTAAAAACGCTAAGAAATGGATAAAAATTAACTGCCTTTTAAAGTTTTGTTGAGTTAAAAAAAAAGGAAAGCGAATTGAATTGAATTAAATTAAATCTCTCTTTTATTTTTTTCTGTCTGTCTGTCCATTTGTTTGTTTAACATCGTAGCAAAGTGTTATTTTTACTGCATTTTTTTTCTTTGCTTTGTATAAAATTCCTCAGAAATTTCTATTAAGAAAAAAAAAAAAAAAAAAAAATGACTCAAAGAAAAAATACATTTTAATCTCACAATGTTCAAAACAAGATACAATTGTGTTGTATTTTACTGTAGGATAAAAAAGCCTGGATTCGTCCAAAATTATTACTTAGATTTTCGGATGAATTCTCTTTTATATTTATACATAATAAAAAAAATAAAAATAAAAATGTATGTATATAATTACCCTAAATTGCCTTTGTTGTCTTTTTTTTAATGAAAATATTTCCCTTTATTAAATGACTTTTTCTTTTTACTTAGAGCAAATTGTCTATCTTATCCTGTAGGGACTTGCTATGAAAAAGAGATGCGCAGTCTTACTATTATTATTATTATTATTATGATATAATATTTTTAAAGACAAATAAAAACCTAAAAAAGAAAAGATTGAAAAGAAAAACAAAATAATTTAATTACTTAAAATGGAAATAATGTAAACATACACACAATCTATCAACAAAGAGACATTTTTTTAATTAAATTCTCATTTCATCGTGTAAACAATAATTTCACGCAAAAAAACAAACAAAAAAAAAAACACTCACTTAAAAAAAAAAAAAAAAAAAAAAAAAAAATACCAAACAGCCTGTCCAAAATTTTGCCGCCGTTTTTATTGCTCGCTCATCGCAAAGCCAAAGAAAAAAAAAAAGCTTCTTCATAAATAAAATAAAAATTCATACTATTTGATTCTTTTACTATATCCTTTTTTAGGTAGAATATAGTATAACTTTTTTTTTTTTTTGTTACATTGGGCCCTTGGGCAATCATATATCACTTGAAACGAACTAGCACCTTAATGTAAATGCTAAATCAAACACAACTATTCAAGGCCGGAATAATTTTTGAATTATATCTATATGTGCTTTAGTCCGAATATTAAAAGGTTTTCAAGCATACGAATATTCCTATTATATTTTATTCGGCGGTACATTTAAAAAGAATAACAGTAGGAATAATAATCCACGTAAATGGTTTACTTGGTATTAATTACTTAAAACCCCGCCTTCCCCTATGCATGATAATATTATTAGGGATAAGGGGGGTTGTGAATTTCAAACTGTTTCTATTTCTTTATTATATATTATTTTTTACTTCTATAATTATAACCGTCCGATGGATCAAATAGATAATATTCAAGTTTTTGAACTAATTTACATACTTATAATTAATATTATTGTAAAAACACACCCACAGAAACTGTAATTTACTGAATAATTTGGAGTTCTTTTATTCTTGACCGTCTTTAATACAATAACTTATCGTACTAATATTGTTTCGATCTAGTAGAGCAAAAAAGAAAAAAAAAGAAAAAAAATTTACTACTATTGTCTATAAATATTTTCTTTTAAAATATAAAGAAATTATCTGAAATCTTTTTTTTTTTTGTTTAAAGCTTATGATAATATATTATAGGGGGAGATGTACTAGGTGTCAGACACTTATTAATAGTGGCTGTTAAAATTTGCTACATCTTGCAAAATAAGGCGGGAAAATAGGTTGGCAAAAGAACTACGGCTGTCTTTTTTAAATTTATAAATTATACGAATGGAAGAAAGAATAAATGTCCATTTGGTTACAGATAGCTAAATATGTTAGCGATGCCATTATTTTGATTTGTCTAGTAAATTTAAGCGCTGATGTATTACTACGTTAGCATAAACAAAAAAAAAAAAAAAAAAATAAAAAAAAAATAACGCGGATAAAATATACGACTAATGAATTCTACCAACTGCCATTTTTCCACGTGGTAAGTAAATAGCATATAATGTATATATATATTTTTATTTATATTTGTATCTCAAATATTAAAATTAGGTTTATGTCATTAAAAGAAACCCTATTAATCGGACTTTGTTTTTACTTTACTAAAACATACAATACCCGGTTACCCGAAGCTTAGTTAAAAGTTAGCTTTTTTATTTAAAAAAAATAAAAAAAAAAATAAAAATAATAATAATAAAATTGCTCCTATCTTTTACCATGATTTAATCTTAACATGCAATAGAATTAAAGTATTAAATGTATACCCCGATAAAAAAAAAAATTAACCTGTTAAATTTAAAACAAAATAGATCATCAATATGATTTTTGAAAATTGCTTATTAACCGAACTTGTTAATTTGAACAATTCGCTAAATTTAATTTCACCAAATATTCCCTCCGTTAATAATGAAGGTGTTGCTACAATCAACGATTCACAAAGTGCTAACACTGTAGAGCTTTCTAGAAAATTGCTCGTGTTACAAGAAAATTTAGAATATTCAATTAAACAGGAACCTAAAGTTACTGCCGCTAGCAACAATATTAGAAAAAACAGTTTTAATACCAACAGTGTAAATATTAAATCCATTATTAAAAATATTAATGCCCTACCCCATTTTCAATCATCTTCAGAATACAGTGATATTTTAACTTGGTATTTGCAATTTTTGAAAGTTAGTTCTAATTTAAAAGTTGTTGAAGATGATTTATCATACTTTGAATCTTTGTTATCCAGCAAAAGATGGCAGTTAATCTATAACATTCAAACTTTCCCCAGAAAACTCTATTTGGGTGCTTGCATTTTGCAAAAAACCATTAAAAAATCAGGTTTCAAAGATGGAAACAACAGCAAATTAAGCGATCTGTTTAGTGTATCTAATTTCATGTCTATACCATTATGGGATGCTGAAAAGAATTTTTTACACAAATTCAATTTTAATCCACATAGTCTACTAGAATCACCTAAATTGTTATTTTTAATCTTTAACAATTTATTAAATGGAGAAATTAAATCTACAATTGACAAATTAAACAAGCAAAAACAGGAAATTTTGGTGACTTATGAAAATTTAATAAATCAATATGAAAATAAAAAATTTGAATCATCACTGGGAGAACCCAATATCAATGTTGATTTCGTCAACAACGGCAAAAAATATGATTATTTAATTACCAAAAATTTGATAAGTTTACAACCAAGTACTTCCGAGAGATATTGGTTAACGTTAACAGTTGCCTTTTACTATTTACCCTTTAAGATTATTGGTATATGGAAGAATAGAGTAATAATCTATAAATTTATTAAAACCGAAATGATTGATTTTACTAAAGGTTTGTTACTCAATTGGATATGGAATCCATTGGTACAGATATGGAATACGGTATCACATAGAGAGGATTCTTCAATGATGGTTTCTAACCCACAATCTTTAGCCAACGAAAATAGCGCTTTACAAAAAATGATGGAAAATTATGTCAAACGTAATTCTTCAGATGTAGAATTTCCTGACAACCAAACTGCTTTGTATAATGATTTATTGGAAAAACATTTTTTGGATATTTATGAGTATCAATTACAAAGCCCTTGGAAGTATTTTTTCAACGGCCAACTAATCCAAAGCGGGTTGATATTAGTGCAAAGAGCTAAAGTTGAGGCTGGTGTTGCCTTGAATGGTATTGACAAATTATTACAATCACAGGAATTGGTTTTTGAATTTGCAGCTATCTCACCTGCCATATTAATTTGCTACAGTTTGTATGGGGTTTTTATAAAACCTTTATTATTTAATGCGCCCATTAAAATTACCCAAACCTTATCAAACTTGTTTCTAGGGAAACAAAAGACATTAAACAAGAAAGATAAGATATTGAGTTATTACAATGGGTTGTTAAAATATTCCTATGACGAAAGTGAAGCTGCGGACAATAAAGACATTACCACTCTTATTAGTCAAAATTTTATTTATTTGTTAGATAATTTTGGTGAATTAGGATTAAAACTAATTCCAAAGGAAAGACTTGACGAATGGAGTCAAGATATTATGATTATTTTCCATAATAGAAAAAACTCCAAAATTTTGGAAAAACAATTGAACAGAGTATACCAATCATATGGAAGATATTTCAATTGATGTCATAACATCATTTTACTTGTGTAAATATCCTTATATATAAAATATTATTCATTTTTTTATTTTTTTTATTTTTTTTTACTAGAGATGGAAAAAAAATTGGATCAGAAAAAAAAAGTGAATTAAAAAAACAACTATAAAGCATATATATATCCATATATATATTTATGCAAAATGAAAAACAAATGAAAAAAAAAAAAAAAAGAAAAGGACAAAAACTAAAACCGTTAAATATTAATCTAAATGGCAGAAAACAAAAATTGAAAAAGAAAATAAAAAAAACATATGAAAAATGCCATTTCTCACTCCTCCCCCTTGCTTAAAAGATACTGTTCACTAAATCTGAACCCATAGTAGCACCAGCACCAAAAATAGCAGCATTACCTAAACTACTACCAAATTTCTTCAAAGCGCTGTGATGATGTTCCTGAGGTGCTGGCTGGGCTACTGGCTGGGCTACTGGCTGGGCTACTGGCTGGGCTACTGGTTGTTGGACAACAACTGGTTGTTGAGGTTGTTGGTAATAACCAGTAAACTGTGGTGGAAAGGGTTGTTGGGACGAACCGCTGTATTGAGGAGCCGCAGCTGGGGTTGTAGCAGCAGATCTGGAAGCAGATGAGCCGCTGAAAGCAGGCTTGACGTAATTGCTTGGGAAAACACCAACTTTACCATCACATTTACCTTTATACCAGTCAGGACTAATTTTTTCCAAAACTTGAATTTTATCTCCTGGCTGCAAACTCAAATCACCATCTTGTTGAGCAGCAAATGGATAAATGGCTTCAACATACTCCAATACGGGAGAAGAAGAATTAACTTTGTTTAATAGTTCTCTGAATTGACCATATAAATGATCATCAATAGCACCAGTCGATTTTAAACTGTCGATTTCTCTTTGAATAATGTTAACAGAATCTTGAGCTGACATTTTGGTTAGCTTGTGGTTTATTCTATAATTTTTATTTTTATTTTTATTTTTATTTGCACTCTTTTATTATATGACTATTTGCAAATGGTAATACCTTTTAAGGGTGTTAAGAAAAAAAAAAAAAAAAAAAAAAAAAGGAAAAAATAAAGAAATCAAAAAAGTGAAATATACGTATTAAAAAAAGCTTTTATATTTTTTAAGTTATAGTGTTGAAAATACAATACAGTTCTATTAATGACTTTTATTATTCTTATTATTTTTTTATTCCGAAACAGAAAACGAAAGAAGGTAAAAGAAAAAAAAAGTAAAAAAAGAAAAAAAAAAAAAAAAAAAAAAAAAAAGCCTCAAAACGAACTGAGCCTACTACGCCCATTTTGGATAATGTTGAAAATAAAAATAAAAATTAAAAAATAAAAAATAAAAAATAAAATTAAAAATACTCTCCGAGATACAAATATACCGAAACAGCGTTTTTCTACTTATACCTTTTCGTTCTATCCGGGTAGTTACATCGAGTTATTATTATCCCGGGTTATATATCCATAACTGAAAAAAAAAAACCGCTATCCGAACATTGTTTATGTCGACCGACAATATCATCAACTAACAAGATCGTCTTCAATGAACTACATAAATTCAACTGTGAGTTACCTATTTAATAGTTAAATAATATTGATTGTAAAAAAAAAACTAATCACTTACTATATAATTACTCCATAGATTCTATAACTAGTTAGTGCATTGAATAAAATTTGTACCACAGCCAAACTCAATGGTATCCAAGTGGACATCGAGAACAAGCCTGCTCTATATATAGCAGCGGTTAATAGTCCAATACATGTACCCGAAATTAAAGCTTGACAACCACCAACCAATAAATATATAATAACCCACACTAATCCAACCCAAAATGATCTTCTGTGAGATATAACTGCAATTATGCCTGCTGCCAAATAAAATCCGGCAAAAAATATCAATGTCCAATATAGGGTAAATTTCCATATATCTTCTGTGTAATATAAATAGGATACTGTATATTTCTTGTTATTGATAGGCCAATAGAGAGATGGAAAAGATGGAGTAACATAACCTACGGGATAACCTTCATAAGTAACAAATGAACTATTACTATTGTTAGTATTACTTGATTGAAATGACCACAGTAAAAAATAAATACGTAAGTGTATACATACCCCATTTATATATATATATATATATATATATATGTATATTAGTTACTAATAGTTAGTCGTTACGCTATTGCCAATCACTATGATCTAATATGTAAATGCAATAAAAATTATAAGCTTTATTATATACTATTATTTTTTTCCTGTGAATAATAAATGAATTCTGTCAGAGGCGGAGAAGAAAAGAAAAAAAAAATATTCTTGATACCTGTTTTACTAACAAATTTAACGTTTTTTTCTTTCTTTTTTTTTTAATTTACTACTTATAAAAATATATGCTAGAATATACCCCACGCAAAACTGACCAATTCGGGTTTCGGACTTTAGACGTCGGAAATACACAAAAATCATTCGAAGTTTACTTTTAAAATAAAAAGAAGACATAAAATAAAATCAAGATATTGATGAAATATTAAATATTATCTAATAGTTATTGAAATTTGATACTGTTTTTAATATGCCTATATTTAAAGATTGATTTTTCCAACAAGCTTCTGTTATATATATATATATATATATATAATTTTTTTTTTTAAAAAAAAACAAGCAAAAATAAATAAACAAGCTTCAATTACTTATATAAAAAAATCATTCGACGGCTTTCCTCTTTATCTTATTTTTTTTTTTTTTTTTTTTGGGCAGGTTTATTATTATAGTTTTATTCTAAAATTTTTATCTTCCTCCCTCTTTTACATCTGAACGTCTTCTTGTTCATCATCATCACTATCATCATCATCATTTTTTGTTATACCCTTTTCCTTCAATAAAACCTCGATTTCAGCAGGCTTGTATAATTTTTGTATAACTTTATTATTTTTTTCGTTTTTGGTGATTATAGCAAATTCCACTCTTTCGCTAGTTAAGATCGAACTGTCTGTAGTTTTAGACAAAACTTTCAATGCTAAGCCTTTGGCGTCTTCTAAACTAATTTCATCTTTATAATCTAATTGTAGTAAAGTTTGAACAGCTGAAGTATTTGCACCAATACTGATAGCTTTCCATCCAGAATAATTCCCACTAGGATTAGAAGTATATAACTGAAATCCATATCTGTCATCATAACCAGCATAAATAAACGACACACCAAACGGTCTTAAACCACCATGTTGAGTATAGCCTTGTTTAATGTTGCTCATACGTCTAACTAAATTTTCTACAGGAATATCTTCGTTGTAAGTCTTTAGATATGTTTGAGCATAAGTTCTTGCAGTGCTAATTAAAGTCGCAGCGTCAGCGGTTAACCCTGCAACAGCCACTGCTATATTATCATTCAATTTATATAATTTTTCATTAGAAGTATCCTGTTCCAATAGTTTACTAGTCACTTTACGTTCAGCCGCCAATACAATTCCATCTTTAGCCATGATACCAATGGCAGTACCAGCATGTGATATACTTTCTAAAGCATATTCTACTTGGTATAATCGACCTTCTGGAGAAAAGATTGTTGTTCTACTATCATATCTTCTGGATCCCATTTTTATTTATTTATATACAATCTCTTGTTTATTTTTTTCTGTTGTCAATGGTTATTATTATATTATGTTATTCAATTTCTTTGGTGTTTCTCAAATAAATAAATGATTAATCTAACTTTGAATTGATGAAAAAAAAAAAATATTGTCAAAGGAAAAGAAACACTTTTTTTTTTTTTTTTTATTTTTATTTTTTGCCACCAAAAATATATATAAAGTACACAATATACATACATATTATATCTATCATCAACGATCCGGGTAGAGTTTTCCTAATATAAAAACAGCAAGTAAATTAAATAAATTGAACAATTCAGTCAAACTTTTGTTATTCTCACAACTTTGTTAATTAACCAAGGCACTTTTCTCGTAAAAGAATAGTGTTGATCTTGCTCATTTTTTGAAAACAAGTTGTTTACCATAAACTTCAAAGACTATGTAATATTTCTTTCCTTCTTTTTTTTTTTTTTTTTTTTTTTTTTTTTTAACCATGCATATATAATAACTAGAGAATTAAAAAAAAAAAAAAAATAGACGAGCTATCAAAAATAAAAGGAAACACAGTATACAAAGAAAAAAAAAAGAAGATATAAACATGTTTAAAAGACGAAAACTATTAATTGCAACAGAGTATAACGACAGTGATTCGTCAGTATCATCTGATGATGACAAGGATAAAGAAGAACATATAGTTTTAATAAAAAAAAAACCAACAATAGCAAAGCATGAGGCCGAAAGAATAGAACAACACGACTCTGTTAATAATCCCGCAGAAACAGGACGTAAGGCTAATTCTTCTTCTAAAGCTAATATCGCTAGGACAAAACCTGTTGATGTCGACCACGAAAGCACCAAGTTGCCAGATAATTTACAGGAAAATCTATTCAAAATATTTGAAAACAATGATTTAAATCCATATGGTGCATACGAATCTGAACTTAAAAAAGTTTTTGTCGAACCATTGGTTTCTTTAAGTAAATCTGAAGATATTGAAAAGATATTTGACATATGGTGTATTTCAAAAGTATCCAATGCTGGTAATGGGAATGATTTTAAAGATGAAAACGGTCATCAAGTTCGAAATTATTCCAAATATCATGACATAGCGGAACATGTAGCTAACTTTAAACCTCTAACTAAAACAACAATTTTTTATGATATTGCACAAAAAAATAGATATTTATTTGAAAACACAAAGGGGAATGATAATAACAATAATGGTGCAAATACAATAACACTAAAACAAAAGAAAGAATTTGTGTCCAGACTACTATACTACTATAAATATGTAAGTTTAGGTGATAGAAAGAATATTTTTATAAAGCTATTACAAAGATATAAAAGCAGATTTAATTTAAAGACGCCATTGGATTCGAAAACACGGGATAAACAAGCGATCATAGAACAACTATTGAAAATTGAGGATGCTGTCTTGGTTATCCATGGTAAGAATTCGGAATTGCAGAATAATATACATTATTATGTGTTATCTGTCAAAGACAAATATGATACAATATTAGAATTTGTAAAGTAACAATGCATTGGGGGAGGGGAAAGTAACTATATATAAAAAAAAAATAAAAGTATAATTATTCAAATAAAATCTTTGATGGGTCTATCAGTGACTGTTTTCAACGGTTTAATTTTCGTTCCCCTGAAAACAATTTTTCTTCCATGGATATTCGGGTGCTTACTAACGGAATGCTTCTTTACATAATGCTCCCATAGTTTTTTAGAAGTTCCCTCAGGAACCAAGTTCATTAATAAAGCATCATATTTAGATAAATTTACTATATGTTCCTTTTCAAAAGTATCAGAACTTTTTTTTCCGTCTTTTCTCATATTTTTCCTCTTGTTGTTGTTGTTGTTGTTGTTGTTGTTATCATCATCATCATCATCATCATCATCTTCCACTAATTCTTGATCATAATACCACCCGGTTTTCATTATATTATCTACGATTTTTTCATTGGAATAATCAACAGCCACTTCCATTTGCGAGGTTAGCAATTTCAGTTTTAATTTAAAAAAAATAGTATGTGCTTGAGGACAAACTCCGAAAAATTGTATCAAAACAGTGTTAAACTCCCAAAAACATGCAGTGCTCTTAGTGTCGTGAAAATCGATTAAATCTTTATTTAGCCAACCCCATAACATAACACAAATCACCTTCATAAGATTCATAAAAGTGGATGCCATACTATGGAATTCTTTAGCAGCATCGTCTTCATCATTTATCTCCCCGATTTCATACTCATCAACCCACGAAGATAATGCTAAGTTGAAAAACTTTGTTCCCGATGTGATTAATTCACAAATTAACATTTTCAATTCTAGCTCACTTAAGTTTACAGAACCTTGTCTTGAAAATGGATATAATTCTTCCACATCATCATTGCTGATATCTAAGTTTGGTAGCAAGGCCGCTTCCATTTTAGTAAACTCTTTATCTACTTCTGTGTTATCAGGAGTAGCAGTATCATTGTCATTAACAATTCTTCTAACATTTTCTGCTTTATCACTATCAAGATTATTTTTCGCATCCTGCTCATTGTCACATGCATTATTTTTAGCAATCACAGCAGTGCTAAAAATCTCATCCTTATTTTTGGATTTTGTTTCACTTTCTTGTTGTTTTCTCTCTCTTTGTTGCTGGGGTAACAATGGCAGTCCTCTCATGCCAATAGATAGTTGATAAATGTATTTCAATATTATAAAATTCAGTTCAAAATGGGTTAAGAACCAAATCAAAGTTCTTCTGTAACCAGCACACATAAACATTTCATCTAGCATTCTATAAGTTAATTTATCATTGTGTGCCAACATTTTGCTAAAATTATCTGGGTTGTCATTCCAGAAATCAAAAACATATTTTGACAAAAACTCCTCTTCAGTTTTGGTGTGGTCTATTACTCCATCCAGACATAGACTAGTGCGTAATACATGTTCTTCTTGTTCTCTTTTAATAGCAGTGGCCAATGTTTTCAATATGAAGGTTATATCTTCTTTGGCAACTAAGGATTCACTACTAGCCTTAACTAATAGTTTTTGCATTTTATCTTTAACTTTCAAATCTCTTGAAAATTGATAATCCGGCGTATAATAGAAGTTACTTCCTCTAACTATATCCCTCCAATCTGTCCCATTAAAATCGATTTCTGTTCTATCATTTTTAAAATTATTATTGCTGGAACGTATATTTGCGGTCAGTTTTATATTCTCAATATCTAGTTCATCATCATTATCAATGTCATCCTCATCCTCATCTGGATTGTTCAAAGAAAACCCTTCATCATCAAAGATGCAATCACATCTTTTATAATATCCAATAAACTCAAATTCATCTCCCTCCACTGAGTCCTCTGTGTCTTCGTTATAATCATCAAATTCTGAATCAAACATATATTTAACATCCTCATCAAATCTATCGTCCAAGGTAATTCTAAACAGTAATTCTCCTAAAAACTCAGAATCCTCTTGGTTCCCCAACAATGTTGTGCAACTGCCAAATGTTTTTAAATCACAATACAAGGCACCCATACTCAATTTTCTACCATGCGGTGACATAAAAAAGTTAAACGGTTCATGTTTAAAATCGTGTACATGCTGCGTGGGTAAAAATCCGTTTAAAACAGACGCCAAACAGGACCTCCAGGCACTTGTACCTCTAATACAAGCTTTGACGACCAATGGTGTGTTATATGTTTCAACTTCCTCTTCATATCTGTCTAGTTCCAAACCTAGCATTATACAAACGGTTAATCTATACCAAACTTCTAAAAATTGTAAAGAAAAGGGGTTCAATTGAATAGGTGGATAACCACCATCATTGTTCTCAGGTTCTTCAGCTACATTGTATAATTGATAAATAGTATATGTGGATAAGATACCAATCATATAAAGTAATTCTAAGTCTTGCGTATTAAAATATGTGGGACACCACTCATTCAAATGTGATTTCCAGTGTTTATCAGTATTATCTATGTCTTCATTTATTTCACTCAATTTCAATAACTTTAAAAGTTGTTTAATAATCAAACTTAGGGTAAAACAGACCTCAAATCTCCAAATATCAAAATTTATAGGCTTGTTAACGGATCCTTCGGGATATATCGAGGCTACAAACATATTACTTAACAAATCAATGGATATAACATGCTTATCATTAGGAGGTGGCTGTGTTACAGGATCTACTAAAGCGCTTATATTAATAATATATTTTCTCATGTATGGAATATTAACCAATCCTGAAGTTAACAAAGCTGCTATTATGTTATGTCTTTTACAAGGTGATACCATAGGTTTCAACTCTCCGTCATTTGTAATGTCAAATTGGTAGATATATTCGTCATCATATTCATCGTTAGGATGTTGTTTTTCATCACCGAGACTCTCAAAAGTTTCATCAACATCATCAGTGTTAATAGATAAAGCATTATTAGGATCATATGATATATCTTTTTCAAGTTCATAATCATAATCATCATCACCATTATCATCATCATCTTCTTCTCCTTCTCCCTCTTCGTTGTTACCATTTTTATTATTAAAGTCTGGATATTTTAAAAATTTCCCTTTGAAGTCTGTAAATCTATTTTTCAAAATATTAATAATATCTAGTTTTATACCGTCATTCTCATCACCATCATATACATTATTCAAAAAAGTAGCATATGTTTTTAAAATAAGTTTGCTTTCTTGGTGTGTTACACTTGTCTCGTAGGGGTTAAATATACCCGAACGCAAAAAAGACTCTAGACATTCTTTTAGTTTTGATTTAATTGCGTTTGTATCGTTATTAAATATTTTTTTCTTGAGAATCGGATCGTAGATGGTTATGAAAAAATCCATTATAGGGTTATACAGCTGGTCATGATCTTCCTTTGGCTCTTTTTTCTCAACTTTGTTAAGATAAATAGTTGTCAAGTGATCTTTTAGACATTGCAAATCTTTTGCATAAGAACTATCTATGTTTTCATCCATATTATCAAAGATTATCTCTATTAATTGATTCTGATAGGTATTTATATAACTGTTTAAACTTGGGACAGAAAGTGGAGAAATGGTATTAAAAAAAAATTGGAAAATACAACATAAAATTGATTTATGATGAGTTACCCAAAAGTTTTGTATGAATGAGTTCAATTCATTATGATAGTTTG
Organism: Saccharomycodes ludwigii; assembly: GCF_020623625.1. Taxonomy (NCBI): domain Eukaryota; kingdom Fungi; phylum Ascomycota; class Saccharomycetes; order Saccharomycodales; family Saccharomycodaceae; genus Saccharomycodes; species Saccharomycodes ludwigii. The sequence continues at coordinate 299,545 of NC_060202.1, forward strand.
TTAATACAACCAATCTTCTATAGGTGAAGGAATTGGTATTGGTCCAATGGAGAAACGTAGTGTTGATAACAGAAGGTTTTTGCTGACACTTTGTATATTTATTTAAACGATCCACAATATCTAAGCCTACATTTGTGAAAAATAAGGTTTCTAATAATTTATGTAATAAATGGTCGGTATTTGGTTCTCTAACATTGATCTTTTGTGGTGTATTGAAGTTATCAGATATTAATTTATTAGCACCAGCACTATTGAAATTATTAGTCGGGGATTTTTTTTTCTTAGTCATCTTATACCTGGTATTATTTATTTATTTATTTATTTATTTAAATTATTAATAATTCAAGAAGAGAAACGGAAAAGATATTAAAATTAATGTTATTATGAACATTTTGTAATATTGAATTAAAAAAAAAACAAAAAAAAAAAAAAAAAAAAAAAAACTAGTTATCCGAT